>NC_071279.1:13095077-13275077 GCF_023375685.1 Ictalurus furcatus
AGACCTTAGCCTCCTTATGCCCTGCTCAGACATAACAACTTAACATCTGTCTTTGGTGATCCAATGACAAGTGGACGGCTGAGACATATAACTGTTCACACCTGATATTTTCATGTGCCTTGAATGCATCTCCACTGACCACTTGTGATCCTGTCCAATATCTTTAGTTGCCAAATCTACTAAAAGCAACTCAACATCATTTGAAAAACAGACCCAAAGATGCTAGCCATGTATGGAGATTTACTTGTGTGTAAAGCTTTTGACAGCTTTAGCATAGCCGTCCTTTGACAGTGACTCTTCCAAACCCTATACATTTTAAAGTCAATCAAGACCATCACTGCAAAACACTAAAACTAGCGTTTTATTAGGAACACCATATTAATACCGGGACGGCCCCACTTTGCAGCCTCAATTCTTTGTGCCATGGATTCCACAAAGGTCTTGGAAACTTTCCTTTGAGATTCTGGTCCATGTTGACATGATTGAAGCAGTTGGTAATTGCTGTAGATTTGTCAACTGCACATTCCTGCTATGGCTCTCCTTGTCTACAACATCTCAAAGGTGCTCTATTGTATTTAGATCTAGGGAGGCCACTGAAATACTGTCACTATGTCACAATTATAGTGTCACTATAATTGACGGGGAAGATAGGCAGTAAATTTGGGCCAGTTTTGCCCGCTAGACTCCCAGCCACGCATGTCTAGAGCCTAGAATTTCCCAGAGACTGTGCAAATTATTTTCTGTTGCTCCACTCAGGAGCCGACACTAACTTAATTAATTAATACCAAGTGTTACCAAGACCAAGTGTTACCAATACCAAGAAAAGCCTGCTCTGGCCTTTCCTGTACTGTGCATCCATGTTATCAGTCCAGTCCAGTGTGTTATTTAGGTTGACCCCAAGGTACTTTTCGCCAAGAACGAATTAAGAAATACACCAAACACATTATAAAATAAGTTTCATCACAGTTACTGTTTTTATTTCATCAAATTAAACAGGGTGGGTGGTGTGACAAAAATATGTCACAATGCTTGAAGACATCATGATATTAAGAATGTCATGCTATCAAATTGTTATATTAAATCCTTATGTAAACTCTTAAAAGAAGAAGAATAACTGCCAATCTTCTTTCCTTAACATTTAGTTATTTACCGTGAAATTCCCATAAAGGAGTCATTTTTTAATGTGCTATCGATATCATACAGTTACATTGCCCAGTACTAAGTCTTAGAAACAGTGAGTCAACTCCCCCATTTCTATATTATAGAAAGGAAATTAATTTGTAAATGAACATCAGAGATATACACTCTTCTGTAGTCCTAGGAGTTTCATAAATAGGTTCATGCTACTTCAGCTTCTTTTCTGGGACATTACATTTGTGAATTTCCATCTGGGATTAATAAAGTTATCTATCTATCTATCTATCTAAATACAATTGTGCTCAAAGGTTTGCATACCCCTTGCAGAATCTGATAAATCTTAATACTGTTAACAAAATAAGATTGATCATAAAAATCCCATGTTGTTGTTTATTTAGTCCTGTCCTGAATAATCTATTTCACATAACAGATGTTTACATATAGTCCACAAGACAAGATAATAGCTGAATTTACAAAAAAAAAAAAAATTACCCCGTTCAAATGTTTACACACGCTCGATTCTTAACACTATGTGTTGTTACCTGGATGATCGAGGACATGATGTGTTTATGTTTTTTGAGAGTTGTTCATGAGTCCCTTGTTTGTCCTGAGCAGTTAAACTGTACACTGTTCTTCAGAAAAATCCTCCAGGTCCTGCACATTCTCTGCTTTTCCAGCATCTTCTGCATATTTGAGTCCTTTCCAACAGTGTCTATATGATGCTGAGATCCATCTTTTCACACTGAGGACAACTGAGGAACAAAAGGCGCAAACATTCACGGATGCTCAAGAAGGCAACACGATACATTAAGAGCCAGGGGGGTGTAAACTTTTGAACAGGATGATCGGTGTAAATTGTTATTATTTTGTTTAAATATCTTTTTTTCCCCCATTTAGTACCGCCGTTCAGACGCTAAATCAGATAGTTACATGTCTCCCAGAAGACAAAATACTAACAATTTCTTAATGTACCGTGTTGCCTTCTTGAGCATCAGTGAATGCTATGTATAAAAAGAAAATATATTTTATGTACACAGTACACACTTTCTATTTGAGGGGGAAAACATAATATAAAACCGCACACAATTATAACCTGTTCAACAATAGCAGGCAAATTTGTAGACACCTATTTTGGGTCCCGTCGTGGGTCCTAAACGTGGCATCCGCTGTACACAAACATGGCGGCTGGGTGAAACGTTTGGAGACTTTCGTTGTAGCTTTAGTAGAAATGCAAACATTTGTTAGTGTAAACGTTTATAGTTTATATGTAAAGGTGTTATATTTGCGAAAATGGCTTCGTGGGCTGGGTTTTCAGAAGAAGAACTGCGGAGGATGCAGCAGAAAGGCGAGTCGAGTAAGTTTAGAAAAGTTGTAATCCCAATTCAGATTTCCTTGAAAAAAAAAGTGTTTTGATTTTCAAAGTTTATTGTTCAAATTGATGCTTGGCGCAGTAACCTGAACGCACTTTACTGCTCAGATGAGAGTGTAGGCTCTTCGTTTGGCCGCGGCCGGAGATCCGCTCCTACTAACCGGAGCAGGCAGCAGCTGCAGCGGGAGAAGGCTCTACAGATGGCCGCTAAACACAAAGCGGCTCTCAGCGGCTCTGCGATATCTCCTGAGCAGCAGCTTCAACCTTCAACACCACCCGCTCCTTGTCAGACAAATCCTGACAAAGTGCCAAAGCAAGAGCTACAACAGGCGGAACCAGAATCTGGCCCGCTCGACTCAGAAGATCCTCCATCTGCAGTGAAGGAACTGGACAAACAGGAAGTGGAATTGTTAGTAAGTCTAATGCAGGGGAGGTTTGTGGTGACGTGGATTCCGTGCATGAACATCCAAGATTTTACACTTTGACTAGTTAAGGCAAGACACTACTAAAGAATAAGGGTTTTTTTTTTTTTTTTTAAACAATAGATATCACGCTCAGTCTTTCAGCCAATTGATTCCTGATATTCTTATAAATATTTCTTGTATAGAAAGTTTTTCCATAAATTAAGATGAATGTATACAAATGAGGCATCATCTAATTAAATATGCATAACCAGTAGGACCCCATGTCTGCTTTGGGATAGGTTCCAAGCCCCCCAGTGGATGCCTAAAACCGTGGAAAGTAGTGAACACTATCTGTACATATCTATGATAATGTTTAATTTATAAATTAGACACAATAAGACATTAAAAACAATAATTAGTTCTAAAATAGAATAATTATGATAATAAGTTATGTGAATGTGGTCTCTCTCTATCTCTTTCTGAAGTGTTTATTGTACTGTACTCACCCTTCTGCTTTTTTGTTCTTCTATACTGGACAAAGGGTTGATTAAGATCCTGGGCATGGGACCGTACAAGATTTCATCATGTGATTTCATTACTCATATTTTCAATTACATTTTTTCAGACCATGGTGAACTGTGAATAAGTGCACCCGTGGTAACTGAAAGAGCAGATACAGGGATTTTAATGTTTGTGCATATGTAATGAAAGCAAAATTCCACTGATTTGATGTTGCTGGCATAAATTATAAATTTTATATATATATATAATATATAATATATAGAATATGAATAAAATTATATAAATTAATCCATTTCTACATGTAGTGTCTTGCCTTAATAGATCAAGGTGTGCTAGAACAATGAAATCTGTGAAGTGTGCTGGACTCGGGCTTTACAGAACCACACCCGGGCACCTCTGGTCTGGGTTTGGCTCAAATTTGGTACAAGTGAAGAAGTGTTTATACCTTTCACCACGTTAATGCATCTTTTTCTAGCTTATAATAGAACAGATTGCAATCCCTGCCACATGCTCACACAGATGGCTCCCAATAACCTGATTCCTTCTAAATGTTTTTAATTGCTCTAGACGAGAGAAGACCCGTCTGGAGCACCTTCAGTGGGAACAGCGAGTGATGGAAGAGAAGAATAAAAGAACCAAAGCCCTCCTTGCTAAGACCATTGCTGAAAAGTATGAGTACCACCTTTTAACGGTTCTTTCTTCACAAAAGTTCTCCCGTGTCCTCCATGTGCTGGAATGTGTACACATGTTTAAACCTGAACTCCATGTTTCTACAGATCTAAGCAGACACAAGCTGAATCGGTAAAATTGAAGAAAATCCAAAAGGAGCTCCAGGCTCTGGATGATTCTGTATCGAGTGATATCGGTGTCCTCAGGAGGCTGATCGAGCAGGCCAGCCTGGAGTATTCCATAGCATGGTACAAAGTCCTGTTTTAATTCAGGGCTTCAGCCATGACTGTGAAATTACAGTGGTTTGTAGTTAGGTGGTTCCAGTGGTTGCATGGTGTCCCAAAAGTCTCCATACATAAGGGACTATGTATTCCAGCACCATGTCGGTTGTGCCTTCGTCGGTGGATGTTCGTAAACGTCCACTTTTCGATTGGGCCACAACAGTCTTTTTGAATCTGTTAAGTTTGGCAGCAGCGTTGTGTGTGCGATGTGCTCACCTTGTTTCCTGTTTAAAGTCCATCACAACCTTGCTACAGTTTCCCGATCCAGCCATGAGAATGATTTCCATACGTTCTTCTTCTGTCAAAGGCATTCTTAAAGGTTTTTATGGACATTTTGCTAAAAAGTGTTAATTTCCCCTAGGTAAGGAGACTTTTGGGACACACACACACACTGTGGCTCAGCTATGTTGTAGGGGCATTTTGTTGGCCACACAGAAGGATGCATAAGCACAGTGTGCTTTCAAATGATTTAGTTAATTGAATACATAATCAAACCACTCTCAATTGTAAGGCAGCAGCATTAACACCACTAGTTAAATCAGCACAACTAATTTACCTTGGAGGAAAACAGGCCTCATATTAGGACATACTCTAACACTTTTTAAAAATTATTATACTTTATAAACTGATTGGGATCAATGTAATACAATTAAAGTTCCCCAAATCAACCCTATAGTTGGCAGAAAACATTGTTCCTAATTTGATAATTGCTGGGACCATGTCATCTACACTCACTGCTCAATAAGCCACTCTAGACTCACTCACAACAAGTGTCTGTTAATGGGTAAAGATCCTCCCTTATGCCCCTACTGCCAAAGTCCAATATCTCTAAGACATATTTTAACTGAACTTTTCAACTCATCTAGGACTTTTTTTATTATTTGGTTGAATCATATTAAAAGATATGTAATGAAGCGAGGTCAGATTTAGTTTTACATTTCATTTAAAAAAAAAAAAGTAAATACTTCATATTTTTGTTATGTTTTAACCAGTTTCCCACCATGAAAATGGCGTTAAATTACAAGCATATTGTACTGTACGGTATTATCCTGCTCAAAAGCACAGGTTCCATTTGCTGTTTTTGTGTAATATGTTTGTACATTTGCATGCAAATTTTACAGTATAGACAATTAATTGTGCTAAGAATATTTTGAAATACTCACTATTTAACACCTTTTGATTTGAAAGGCACAAGTAAGACCTTTTTGTCTTTTTACTATCATTTTACCTCACTGAAATACCGCCCTCTAGAGCATCTGAATTCTTTATTAAGCTCATGAAGGTGCAAAACTCATTTAGGGACTGCCGATTAAATATTTACTGTCTTCACCCTTGTCCCGTTTTGGAACGAAGAACATTTGGATCAGCTTTATCTTGTTCATCATATACGCAAGGCTGAGAGAGAGAGAGACGCAAAGTAATTTGAAATATGGACCCTTTCTCTCAGCTTACCATACACTCGAATCTACTATTTGTCACTGATAAAGGGATTGTATCTAGTGTTAAGTTGTGTTAAAATGTATTTCAGTATTATAACTTGCAGTAAGTTTTGTAGCCTTGGTTAACTCAAACACCCGGATGACTAACCAGAGGGAAAAAAAGCAATATTTATGCTGATATTCATTCGAATCGAATAAGAATAGTGAATGCTCGCTGTTCATGCTAATCCATCTCTCATTGCCTCCATTATTAAACAACATTAACGTTCTGTGAAGTTCTCCTTATAATGTTCTTGTCCTGCTTTTTGTTCAGGAAGCGTTTGGAAAAGTCAGAGACCGAGTATGTGGCAGCCAAGTTAGACCTGCACAAGAAGACCGAGGTTAAGGAGCAGCTAACCGAGCACCTCTGTGCCATCATCCAGCAGAACGAGCTGCGCAAGGCACGCAAGCTGGAGGAGCTGATGCTACAGCTCGAGCTCAGCACAGAGCAGGTGTCCCAGGGAGCGCACGAGGAGGTGTGCGGTGAGAGAGAAAGCCCCGGCCACCCTGCTACGGTCAACGAGACTAAAGTGAAAAGTGACGAGCAGATTCAAACAGACTGCGCGGATATTAGCGTAGCGAGCGATGTGACTGTAACAAGGACAAGCGAAGGCCAGGAGAGGGAACTGCTCACAGCTACTGCGAGTGACAAGGGCTAGTTTCTTGTCTTTTATTACAGATACACAGCCAGGAGCATGGGCTACTTCCATGTGTAGATGACCAGTACACTCAGATAATCTAGTAAAATCACCTTATTAGTAATGATGGTAGTAGTTATAGTATTATTTATTATGGTGGAGGGAGTATGAAGAAACTTGGCTACAGCTTAAGACTTTAACAAGTGTGTTTTTCTTTCTTTTTTTTTTTTTTTTTAAAAAAAAATTCACTTTGCTATATACAGCTTAGATTTTCATGCAAATGCAGACCTTTTGTTAAAACACTAGTGTAACACTATGTTCTATAGTCTATATCAAACTTTTATTATTGAGCAGTTTCGTGAACACTGTGCTGAAATGCGATACTTGAAAGTTGCAAGTGGCAAGGCTGTGTGAAAGCAGCCGATGTTTAAACTTGAAACTGCATGACAGACAAGCAACTCTGAGGTTATATCATGCAAAGCCGTGATTATTACGGGAAGAGCCAACAGCCACGACGTATTCATGTGCCATTTTTTTTTCCTTCCTTATGAATTATTCAGGAAAGAGAATAGACCGGGCAAAGTATTTAACTGGTCTTAAAGTGATATGTTTATAATTCATGGAGATTATTCACCCTGCTTCCACAAGAGTGACTTTGACTGTTGCTGTATTTTGACAAAAGGTTCTTCAGTCAAAATTTTGAACGTTATTAATTTTTCATTAAGATGGAAAGCCAAGTGTAAAGCAATGGATTTTATATATGTTTTGAATTGATGGAGAAATTTATTGATTCCTTTCTGTCCTTTTTTTTTTATGTTGATCAAGTAATAACACTACATTATGTTTCTCAGAGATTTGAGATATATATTTATATACCAATTACACTATTTTTACATGTTTGATGCATGTAAATAAAAGAAATGTACATGTTTGAATTTGTTGCCTTGGTTTTTGCCTTGCAGTAATGTTTGAGTTTTGTAGCATTGGAAAGTTGTTTAAGTATGTTGAGGATTTTGGAGGCTCCAGGTTGCAGGTATTTAAAACAAAAAATTTTAAACACTCGTTCCTATACTTTATCCACTCTACAAACTTTTTTTTTTAAAGAAGGGTCACATCTGGACATCTGTACATGCAAGACCATAAATTTAGTTTATTTAATGAGCCTATCAGTGAGCACTTCTAGAGGTCGATGAGCATCTGCTGGTGAATTACAGAATTATGACCATCACAATACACTCACGTTACTTTTGGTCTTTAAACTGGTTTATGTGCTGGTCTTTGCTTAGATAATAACACCAGTGTCTGCTGGTGCACGAGAGAGAAGGTGTATGTACACCACCTGAGTGTCTGCAGGGAAGTTTTTTTTCCTGTAAAGGCAGGTTTACCAGCATGCAAATATTTGGTGGCTTTACTAAATGTTTTTGACTTGAAGTACATTAAAAAACATATGCTGTTAGGGTCGAGCTATACAGCGATTATAATATCAATCATGCTAAATTATGTCACAATATTCTTTTCTGAGATATGTATATCATGTCTTTTTATTAAATGTATTTCTTTTTTTCCCTTTTTTTTTTTTGAATAATTACAGCTTGACTGGAAGCAGCTGAATTGATTAACAGTTTGTACTTTAATTTTTTGCAACGTTTTAAACTTTTTTTCTTCTAATTTTTACCTTTTCTGTGTTAAATATGTATTTATCATTAAAATGTTATTCTATATAGCATTTTTAAACAAAACAAAAATGTATTTTTGTTGACTTTTTTTTAAACCAACATTACTGTATTGCTGGCAATTTATTCACAAATCTATGTATCCTGATGCATATTGTGTATTGTCGAAATGTCTTTGACAATCTGGGTTTTTCAATTTTTATATATTTTTTTTTTACATCACATCACCCACCCTTAATGTAGGCAGTATTTTCTGGCATCGCTTGCATGTAAAGACGAAGAGCAGTCTAAGCCTACCATCATGCCAAAGTTAATTCCTAAAAAGCAAAGTTATTGTGTAAACATGCCGAGAAAAGAATTCCAAGGCAGTCAGTATTGTTATTAAAGGGAAGGGAAAATGGGCAATCTGAAATCTTTTAACTGAATAGGCACCTTCATTGTTTTCCTTGTGACAGCGATGCACTGTTCAATGTTTGTGCACTTTTTCCCTAATGTTCTCACAATGGGTGCGTGTGTTTCTAAAATGCTGTTCACTTATATGAGCTGTTTGTTCTGTACTTCTGCCTGTGCTCCTTTTTTTCTGACATGATTGTGTTGTCTTGTGATGTCATCTGCTCTATGGATCTGCTTCTTTTAAGCAGTAATTGCTTTTTTTTTTTTGCTTTATTGATCAAATTAAGACCGTCTCACATTGGAAGCATTCACCTTGTATATTTATCCACCGTGCTCCATGTTAAATAGTTTGCATTAATGATAAATTCATAAAGTACAGTGCTGTGAAAAAGTATTTGCCACATCCTGATTTCTTCTGTTTTTGTGTATATCTTATAGTAAATTGTTTCAGAAATGCAAACAAAGTTGAAATGCATCAGTCTGGGAAGGGTTACAAAGTTATTTCAAAGGCTCTGGGACTCCAAAGGACCACAGTGAGAGACATTATCTTCAAATGGAAAAACTCTGCACAGTAGTGAACCTTCCCAGAAGTGACCGACCTTCCAAAATTCCTCCAAGAGCACAGCAACGACTCATCCAGGAAGACACAAAAGAGCCAAGGACAACATCAAAGGACCTACAGGCCTCTCTTACATCAATAAAGGTCAGTGTTCATGACTCCACTATCACAAAGACACTGGACAAAAATGGCTTCCATGGAAGAGTGACGAGGTGAAAACCACTGCTAACCCAGAAGAACATTAAAGCTCATCTGAATTTTGCCAAAACACACCTTGTTGATCCTCAAACTTTTTGGGAGAATGTTCTGTGGACTGATGATTCAAAAGTGGAACTGTTTGGAAGACAGGGGTTCCATTACATCTGGCGTAAACCAAACACTGAATTCCACAAAAAGAACAGTCAAGCATGGTGGTGGAAGTGTGATGGTGTAGGGATGCTTTGCTGCTTCAGGACCTGGGCAACTTGCAATAATTGAGGGAAACATAAATTTTGTTCTCTACCAGAAAATCCTAAAGGAGAATGTCCAGTCTTCAGTCTGTAAATTGAAACTCAAGCACAACTGGATTATGCAGCAATACAGTGATCCAAAGCATAGGAGTAAGTCCTAGTCCTAGAAATAAGTGGAAGTCTGATCTCCAGTTATCTGAAGCGTTTGGTTGCAGTTATTGCTGCTAAAGGTGGTACAACCAGATTTTAAGTTTAAGGGGGATATTAGGCTTTCACATGGGTGATAGGGGTTGGATTTTTCTTTTTATCAAGCTGGATATAAACAGCTTTTATTTGTAAATCGTTTGCATGAACGTTTATACAAGAAAGTTGGTGTTCATGAAAATCCCGTAAATTAGTAAAAACTTTCGTATTCTGCTCCTAAGTGTGTGTTAATTTACGTATAAGAAGACTAACTGATGTAAACCTCAAATTGATCGACTTTAATTCATATAATTTGCACAGATTGCTGAACTTTTACATATGGAATATGCTGTGGAGTTTAAATGGCTTGTTTTTTATTATGTTTATAGCATTTAGCAGATGCCCTTATCCAGAGCAACTTACAGTGCTTTACGTTGTCTCTCTCTTACTGTACAGAGTCTCCTTCTGTGTGAGAGATGATCAAAACCTCACTCCTGGCAGAGAGACACAGCATAGAATGCAAGATGAATCACCACCAAATTGATTTATGTATGATGTCTGGCTTGTTTGGCATAGTCTTCACTGATGGACATAGCCAGTCGACCTTGCTAGCTATCTTGTGTACCAGGAGTGCCCATTAGTCCTGCTGCCAAAGGAACCCTGGAAGGAGGAGCACAGGTCTCAGAATTCTGACCTGGAGCACAAGAAAAGCTAAAAAATGGGGTTGAAGACAGAAAAATCCATTTCCACAATGAAAAAAACCTTTATGCACATTTCATGTACGTTAAATTACATTACATTAGGGACGTCTCAGAACTTATTAACTAAGAAAAATAAGCCAGGTCTATGCTTGACAAGCGTGAGTTTTCACAATTCCTTATGACAGTGAATAATTTTCCAATTCTAACTATTGAGATTCTAAGTAACTGGAGACAGAACTTTTTTTGTTCTCCACGTAGATCATAAACCATTGAAATCGTTTCAGAAATGTAAACGTTATTGTGCTTTTTATCCAGAAAAACCGCAGCTCCTCCATTTACTTTTATTTGTTTATAGAGCAGTCTTGCCCGGATCAATATTGCAGACGCGTTGACGTGAACGCTGATGTGCGCAGGCATGTCGTGTTTCTTTACAAAGTGACATCGCCAACTACTGGCCTGGCATGCATATACAGCGTTTTTAGTCGTTTTCTCAGATCTGTGTGAACGGGGATCATTTTGACAATGTTGTCATGTACGTGAAACTTTTCCGTTTATAGTACATCATTGTCATGTAAACGTACCCTCAGAATCAAAAGCCAGTGTGACCCAGCTTTTGGGACTTAGGGCTCAGTCAGATTCCAACTCTATCTTCTTGGGACTTTTTCCTCTGGACAGAAGCACAATTGGAAAGATAGATACCATGGACAAAAGAAGGGATTCTACTCGACATGCTTCCAGAAGCACGGTGGTCCTTGTCTGAGACTTTTACACCTGCCTGTTACACTGGGTCATGTCAGTGGGTCTGTGCAATGCACCCTTCTAGCCCACATCACTGTGGAATACAGTTCCTTTAAGGTCAAGATCCTTCCCCACACAAGATCCTTTGTGTGTACAAACAGCCTGTTGCCAGTGGTGGCCAGAGGCATAAGGGTATGGCCATTTTTGGTTGATTGGTTCTGATTGGCCTCCACCAAGAAACAGCCCATACAGGATGTGTCCACCTTACTCACACACATTATGGTGCTCTCCTTCACCATGAGATCTTTAGTACCGAAGTAGACCATACGATTAATCACTCTGATGTTAGATTCAGTCTGAATGTTAGACACCCTGCTATCCCACTGTGATGCAAACCTTATCACGCCTTATACATGTTTGGGTAGTCTGCTGTGACCGTTTCCATTGTATGCTGGCATGCTTGGACATTTAACCTCAGCTGTGACAATCAGCTTTCATGGGTGTTTGTAAGTAATGAGATCTTGGAAGTAATTTCAGTTAAACACAAATACCAAAGACAAAGGAACATATCATTATCTTATGAGAAGGGCACAAGCTCTCTAGGAGCAATTTCTTTTTCATCAGAAAGTAGAGAAAAAGGCATCAACCTGTCAGAATTTTGGGGCATCCTCGCTGGCCCTCAAGTTCTGCCTGTTTTTTGTGATACTGTCCCATCCTGAGCCTTTCCAACAATATGGTGACTCCCAGCTACATAAATTGCTAGGACAGCATACGGTACAAGAATGTTCTCCATTTTACATGAAACCTCCACAAGTGAGCTCACCAATGCTTGGCCTCATTGAGAGTGAATCAACCACCAGGTCTGTGTCCGGTGGCAGTGGGCCGAGAGTGGTGCTTGTGCCATGAAGTGATTCAGCATATCACGCTTTTTGCTAGCCCCTGGAACAAGGTTCAGTAGCCCATGACTGTCGTAGCAGCCTGCTGTACTGTACTGTATCCCATCAATAAAGGCCAAGCAGGCTTATTGTCACAAAAGTGCAAAAAGGTGTGGTTCATTTTCTATGCTATCTGGACCCATAGGTTTGGCACATTTATATAGTGAGCAATCTAATAGTTATGTCATTGCTAGGTACCCTAAATCTGCCACGATCCCCAGTAGTCACACATGGTAAATCTTTTTTGCCCCAACCCTCAGCTCACCACAACAAGCCATGAAATGAGAAACACCTCTTCAAATGGTTATCAATGGTTGTTCAAATGGCTTGGCAAAGAACCACCTGTAGTGCCTCAGAGCAGTCCATATAGACCTCCTGAGAGAGCATTGGAAATGGTCATTGAAGTTGAAAGTTGAAGAGTGCAAGAGGCTAGACAACTTTCCTAAAGTCTCCAGTAAGGTTTTATGCCAAGCAACAATGGCTTTGAAAATCATGAAATGTCTGCAATGTCTTTGTATGCTGTATCATTAAGATTTTCCTTTACTGTAACTAAGAGGCCCAAACCTGCTCTAGCATGACAATGCCCCTGTGCAAAAAATGAAGTCAATGAAGATACAGTTTGCCAAGGTTGATGTGGAAGAACTTAAGGGGCCTGCACAGTTCCTTAACCTGAACCCCACTGATCACTTTTGGGATGAATTGGAATGCTGACTGCATGCCAGGCCTTCTTGCCCAACATCAGTTCCTGACTTCACTAATGCTCTTGTGGCTGAATGGGCATATCCCCACAATCACATGCTAAAGTCTAGAGGAAAGCCTTTCCAGAAGTGTGGAGGATATTATAACAGCAAAGGGGGTACTAAATCTAGAATGGGATGTTCAAAAAGCACATATGGGTGTGATCAGGTGTCCACATACTTTGCCCATATAGTGTATGATCCAGCTAAACACTGTCCCATGCACATGAAGCTTCATCCCTTGAGAACCTGCTGTGGCTTTAGAGTAAAAACTATTGAAGAAAGGAAAACATACCTGAAAGAGAGGGGAATTACTTATATTACTTACAGCTGCAAAGCCATACTGAAGTGCAACAAGTATAACAGCAACAGTTCTAGTATAGCCTCGCACCTCGTAAAATGGCCCACCTCCATGGGCACTGAAGGCATGCAAACCCCTAACAGTGCATGGCAGGGAAGAGGAAGAACACACTTCATCAACGCCAGCAGTGAGCTCTCCGTGCACTACAGGTTTGTGGAAAAGGCTTTCGGTGAAGTTCTGCTACAAAGTATGCCTCATAAATGTCTAACCAAAAGAGCATCCCAATGTGCCATCAAGATGTATGCTGGATTACCAGAGCAACAGATTTTTGGCCAGTTTAGAGTTAATTGATTTATCTGTCATCCATGGCAGTTAATCTGTTCCAAGAACCTGTGCTGGAGTCATGGAAACTTCAGGCACAAGAGGAGTTGTCTCTCAGATCGAAAGCTTAAATGATGAAGTCAGCCTAGCATTGAAGATCCCAGCGTTAGAACCTGGTGCCTACATACTTCTTCTTTTGGGTAGAGTCATTCTCAGTGTTCATAAGCTGATGCAGCCAATTAATGGCCCACACAATTCTCCCTTTGCACAAAAGTACACCTTAGACCTAGGAATAGCTCATAAGCCCATTGTGCACAGTTTCAAGACAAGCGTATTATAAAAAAATTGGAAGAGCATCATTACTCACTCCATACAACAGTTACATCATCTTAAAGGAAATCAGCCTCAGTCTCTTGAAGACCACAAGAGAAGTAAACAGACAACTTAGCCTCAGCACTCGTTGTCTTGCTTTTGTCTTGTAGTTCATGTTGTTTCTGTGGTTTGCTTTGCCTTCCATAGTTTAGACCAGAGTTCATATGTTTAACTGTTTTGTATGTATTCTTCTCTTTAGTTGTTATGTTTACACTCTGCATGATAAAAGTCTGCACTTGCTTCCGCCTTCACCTCCATTTCGTGACAGAACGCAAGACTGATATTATGGATGCAGCAGACAGCTTGCATTCATTGATTCATCTGTGAATTCTGCATCATATCAAAGAGTGCTTAAAGACAATGTGAGGCCACCTGTCTGAAAGTTGAAGTTGAACCAAAAGTGGATCTTTCAACAGGATAATGTTCCTAAGCACACTAACAAATCCACCAAGGAACAACTCAAAAAGAAGAAATGGAAGGTTATGGAATGGCCTAGTCAAAACCCGGGTTTGAATCCCACTGAAATGTTGTAGGAAGATTTGAAACAGGTAGTACATGCAAGAAAACCCTCAAACATCTTGCAACTGAAAGAACACTGCATGGAAGAGAAAAAATGGTCAAAAATTCCAGCAAACATAGTGTACATTTATGCGAAACGCCTACAAGAAATTATTTCTGCTAAAGGGGGCAATACTAGCTTCTGTAGCCAAGGGTGTACTTACTTTTTCCACAGAAGAATCTTACATCTATTGATATTTATGTTGAATAAATAATGTGAAAAAGGCAATTTTCCTTGTGGTTTTCTTCAAATATATCAAGTTAATTAATAGGCACTGTTTCAAAAAGATGATCAAATGTCAAAAAAGTCAACAATTTCCATGGGGTGTACTTATTTTTTAACATGGCTGTATGTCATAAAATGGTCTCTCATTATTACTTATAGTTTATTGTCATAAATAAAGTATGACAATAAGTAGGGGTGAGTTACCCATAAGCATCACAAAGGAATTGTTTAGACCCTTGGGGAAACTTGGCCTAGATCCAGACCCTGTTCTTTGTACGTAGCTGTACAGAGGACAAAAAAATGCAAATGAGTTTGCAGAAACATTTTATTTTGACCAAGATGAGAAAATGCAATATCAAATGGAAGGATTGCCTTTTCTTTTTCAGTGTTGCAGAAACATACCAGTTTAGACACTGAAAATAAATGTAATTATGCGTGTATAATGGCTGCCAAGACTGAAATGCAAATGCACAAATACATATTTCGTAGTTTAATTTGAGTTATGTTTTAAAACATACACCCTCATAAAGGAAATTCAACTGCAAATACTACATGTATGAATTAGCATATTCTGTAAAATGCTGTTTTAAAATATGAGATACAAAGTCATAATTATAAAATAATATACATCTTAAAGATAAGATGAAGTATTAATTATGACATAACAAGATATAGTTTTGAGATACAATCAGTCATAAGAAAACAAGTCATAGTTTTGTATTTTCAAGGCAATTTTGAAATATTGTCTTATGTTAAAGCCATTTGCCCATTATGAGAAGTCATAGTTTTGAAATACTAAGGCATAATGATGAGATTAAAAGTTATGATTATGAAATAAGTCTGGATTCCACATATCTCAAAATTATTGTTTGATTTTTACATGTATATTTATGGCATTTGACAGACGCCCTTATCCAGAATGACTTACAGAACTGCTTTGATGTCTCTATCCATAAAAGCATTCTGATACTGGTTCACTTGACCATGGACTAAGAATACCATCAGTGTAAAGAACTGCTGAGGAGGTAATATAGTAAGAAAAGCACTCAGACAACATATTTATAGGAAATAAAGTACTAATTTAGGTACTTCAGGAAGAGGTAGGTATTTAGACATCGTTTGAAGACTGCCAGTGTCTCATCTGTTTGGACATTTAGAGGAATTTCATTCCACCACCTAGGTGCCAGAACAGAGACGAGTCTTGATGCATGCCTTCCTTGTACCCTGAGAGATGGTCGGACCAGTCCAGCGGTGTTAGAGGTTCGGAGGGAGTGTGGTGCTGTGCAGGGTGTTATAAGTGATTTACGGTAGGTGGGTGCTGGTCCATTTTTGGCTTTGTAGGCAAGCATCAGTGTTTTAAATCTGATACAGGCAGCTACAGGAAGTCAGTGGAGGGAGCGTAGAGTGGGTGGAGGTATGGGAGAACTTAGGAAGGTTGAAAACAAATCAGCTGCATTCTGGATCAGTTGCAGAGTACGAATGGTGCTTAGAGGCAGACGTTCCAGGCTCGAAATGACAAGGGTCTAAACAAGAGGCCTGCGTCGCCTGGATGGAAATGGAACGAATCTTTCTGATGTTTTAAAGGAGAAATCGGCATGAGTGTGTCAAATTAGCAATGTGAGAGGAAATGGAAAGTTGATTGTCCATGGTTATCCCAAGGTTGTAGTGACAGAAGGTGTGATCTGAGAGTTGTCCAGGGAGATCACAAGATCATGACATGGGTATAAAATACTATCTCAAAATTATGACTTGGTATCTTATAATGATGATTTAGTATCTTGAAGTTGACTGGTAGCTCATAATGATAACTTAGTATCTCATAATGAAAACTTAGTATATTGAAATTATGACATCGTTTGACATAATCTCAATGATGACTTTGTATCTTGAAATTATGACTTGGTATCTTCTCATTTTAAGACAATACACAGAAATACATGGTGTCCCAAACGTCTCCATTCATAGTGGACTATATATACCAGCACCATGTGGTTGTGCCTTTGCCTTCGGATGATCGTGGATGTCCACTTCTCGGTCGGTCCGCAACACTTCCAGTCTTTTTGAATTTGTTGATGTGCTTGCTATGTTTCATGTTAAAGTCCATCGCAACCTTGTGACAGCTTCCCGATCCAGCCATGGGAGTGATTTCAATACGTTCATCTTTTGTCAAAGGCATTCTTAAAGGCTATCTGGAAAAAAAAAAAAAAAAACGTAATATAAATGAAGTATGAAAAATTTTCGAAGAAGTTTTGCTAAAAGTGTTAATTTCCCCTATGCATGGAGACTTTTGGGACACACTGTATTTTTTAAGTGGAATAAATGGGCTTCCAGAGCATGGTAAGCGGTTCATGACTTATTGGTTTGCCTGTAAAATACAATAAGAGGTGCTGGGTGGACCTCACTGTTGACATGTCAGTAAAGATTGATTATGCTGAAAAGACTAATAATAATAATAATAATAATAATAATAATAATAATAACAACAACAACAATAAATTTTATTTATAGGCACCTTTCAAGACTCTCAAGGACACCTTACAAACATAATCAAGTTAACAGTAAAAGAACACAAAAGATAAATAAAAATCTAAAATCACAAATAAAAAATGTGCATTATCATAGGAATAAATACCTTCATAAATAAAAGTTATTTGTAGTAAGCTATTTTAAAAAGGTGTGTATTGAGGAGGAACTTGAAAGTGGAAAAACGATCACAATTATGGATATCTGGTGGTAAAGAGTTCCAGAGTCGCGGAGCAGCACTGCTGAAGGATCTGGACCCCATAGAAGTCAGACGAACCGAAGGTATCACAAGAGAGAGAGAGAGGAACAGGATCTAAGATTGCAGGTAGGAGAAGATATATGAAGAAGATCAAGAAGATAGAAATGTGCTAGGTTATGAAGAGCCTTGAAGGTCAGTAACAGAGTCTTGTAATCAATATGGAATTTAACAGGGAGCCAGTGAAGTTGTTGGAGAATAGGAGTTATATGGACAGAGTTAGCGGTTTGTGAAATAATCCCTGCAGATGAGTTTTGGACCAACTGTAATTTATGCTGATTTTTTTTTGTGGTAGACCAAATAGAAAGGAATTACAATAATCCAAGCGGGACATGACCAGAGCATGTACGAGAGTGGCAGTGCTGTGAGTTGAGAGGGAGGGGTAAAGAATGTTGAGCAAGTGGAAATAAGCAGACCGGGTAATATTATTTACATGTGCTTCAAAAGAAAGCGTGCTATCCAGAATGACACCCAGACGCTAAACTTTCAAACAGGGAAGGACAGTGGAATTGTCAATGATCAGAGCAAAACTTTTTAATTTGCCAAGATTAGACTTAGTACCTACAAGAAGAACCTCAGTTTTATTGCTATTGAGTTTGAGAAAGTTACAAGAAAACCATGACTGTATTTCAAGTAAACAGTTATGAAGGGAAGACGGTGGGAGAGAAGAATTTGGCTCGGTGGACAGATAGAGCTGGGTGTCATCTGCATAGCAGTGAAAGTGGATTCCAAATTTCCTAAAAATATAGCTGAGAGGTAGAAGATAGATTATAAATAACAAAGGGCCCAAAACAGATCCCTGTGGAACACCAGTAGTAACTGGAGAGCACTGTGAACGGAAATTTTTCATTTTAATGAACTGAGTGCGAACAGAAAGATAAGATTTAAACCAAGCAAGAGAAGTGCCGCTAATACCAATGGATACTAATCTCTCTAAAAGGATGTTGTGTAAGATTGTGTCAAAGGCTGCGCTTAAATCAAGAAGAATGAGTATAGACAAAAGTCCTGCATCAGCGGAGCTTTACAGTTCATTAGTGATTTTGACCAGAGCAGTTTCAGTGCTGTGATGTGAGCGGAAACCTGACTGGAACTGTTCATAAAGGTTATTTGTTAGAAGATATTTGTGGACCTGAGAAACAACTATCCTTCCTAAAATTTTTGAAAGAAATGGTAAATTGGAGATTGGTCGGTAATTTTCAATTATTTGTGGGTCTGAACCAGGTTTCTTCAGTATAGGACAAATCACAGCAGTTTTAAAAGATGATGTCACGGGAAATCATCTAGAAATAAGAAATAAGAGATGAGTGAATAATTTTAGTTATAATGGGGAGCAGGTAGGGTAAACATGCTTTAACCAAATATGTGGGGAGGGGATCTAGCTGAGAAGTAGATTATTTGAAAGTACAGAATTGGATATTTCAATATCACTCGGGAGAACAAAACTCATAAGACTAGTTTGGGGAGGTTCATGAGAGATTGGATAAAGTGACCTACAAGCAATATTACTCATGGCATTCAATTACTGTTGATTGTTAGAGATTTTATCCTTAAAAAAGATCAGAAAAGTGTTACAATAAGCTGTAGTTTGCATGTGAGCTGGGAGAGTGTCAGGGGACCGAAGAAAATTATTTACAGTAGTGAAGAGAGTTCTAGTATTGCCCTCAGCAGACCTAATTAGATTAGTATAATAGTCAGATTTTGCTTTAAGAAGAGATTCCTTATAATTACATATGGTCATCGTACATACTTTTCTGGATATTCAGAACGGTTTTGATATGAAGACGTTCTAAATGGTGACCATAAGCTTGACGTTGACGTAATTCAGGGCTATTCCAAGGTGCAGAATGAGAAAAAGAAACCGTACGTGTTTTTAAAGCACTTGGAATGTGCAGGGTATTTGAAAGACTGTCGTTGTAATGGGAGACTAGTTCATCAAGAGTAGTTACATTCTCATTAATTGATAGATTATCAAGATGATTTGAGAGCACAGACAAATCAACATTCTTAATATTACGAAATGTGATGTCACGACCTATGTTAACTTTCGATACTGGTAGATCAACAATGAAAGATACTATTTTGTGATCTGATATAGATAAATCTGATACAGTACAGTTAATAGAAGTGACATCAGAAGAGCAGACAAGGTCAAGAGCATGTCCTCTGGTGTGAGTAGAAAAATCAATGAGCTGCTGGAGTCCGAAGCTGTGCAGACATGATAGGAAATCCTTTGTGAGGGCACAGTTCAGATTATGCACGTGTATATTAAAAATCCCCTAACACTATTGAGTTAGGAGACAAAGAATATAAAAAAGTTAAAAATGAAGAGAAATTAGTATCCAGCTTAGGAGGACGATACACAGTGGCTAGAATAGTAGGTGATAAGTAAATAAGTAAATGCATGGAGGAAATCGACTAAGGCGGTAGCTTGGGCATGGTTTGTCTATAGGTGTAAGAGCCCATTAATTTGATATCTATCTATCTATCTATCTATCTATATATATGCACACACACACACACACACGAACATATATATACACACAGAGAGAGGGGGGGGGCTCCGCAGCAGTGCAGCTGATTTATGTAGCGCAGCTCGACCCAGACAGGTTGAAAAAAGCCCCGTAACCCGAGAAGCCCAAAAAAATGTCTACATCAACTTTTTTTTTTTCTTTTACAACAGTCTCATGTGAAGCAGGTCTTGTATACTGCAACCTGCTTTAATTCAGACCTTGACGAAAGGGTGTAGCTTAAGCAGTGCATTAGAATTAATTTTCTGAAAAATTTATATCACAGCAGTGATTACCCTTGTATAATTTTTTAAAAATAAAAAAAATTCTCAATGCAAACAACTCATGTCCTTTTGAAGAAATTCAACTTATGAATTCTTTTCTATTTTTTGCATTAATCAAATTTGAGCTGATCTATTTATTTTAGAGCAACATGAATGTCTCCTTAGCTAGGCAAATAGTACCATTTATTTGGGTGAAATTGCAAATAAATAGAAATAAATATGCATTTAATAGCCTATATATTCAACATTTCCACTTTGCAAACGCCGACGGAAACTTGTATCCCTGCATGGGACTCTTTTAGAGTTTGTATCCTGAACAGGAGCGCATTAATGACTGAGTGAATGCTTCATGCTCGGATTGTGTTCCAGTTTGGGTGAATGTTCCTGGTTTGCTGCTCTGACCCTGCACTGCTGATTAGAGCAACTCCGTGTACTCCTGTCCGACTTTATTTCCCTAATTACCATTAACACACACACACACACACACACACACACACACACACACTCTCTCTCTCTCTCTCTCTCTCTCTCTCTCTCTCTGTGTGTGTATCTGTGTATGTGTGTGTGTGTGTGTTGACTCTGAGCGTTCTGCGCTCTCTTGATTGCAGCAACCAGGGAATTCACATCCAGCCTTTCAGCCCTGTCTCAAATATTACAGTCACGCAGGCAGCTCACTGACAAATGGCAGTTCAGTTCGGTCTCCACTGGTTCTTTTGTTATACGTTTCATCTTATAAATCCATGCATTATTATTATTATTATTATTATTATTATTATTATTATTATTATTAGTAGTAGTAGTAGTAGTAGTAGCCTAGTAGTGTTAATAATAATAATAATAATAATAATAATAGCACAAAATGCACATATATGCCTGTAAAATCTTTTTTTTTAACATTTCTTTTGTATTCTTAGATTCAGATCTGTTTTTTTTTTATAACAAAATAATCGCTATTATTAATTTTAATATTTGAACCTGCTATGATCACTAACTTGGTAATTACTGACTACTTGGTGGGTGTTTTTAGGAGTTTAATGTGAGCCTAGTGATTTTAGAGTGCTGGCTGTGTTTTGTATTTGTGTTTTGTGTTTTGCAGATTTTAACCGTCGCCACTAAAAAAAATAAAAAAGAAAAAAAAGAAAAAGAAAAGAAAATAGACGCGTGCAGTAACCGGGCCTGCCATACCGCGCGCGCTCCCGCAGCTAATTACCGCACCGCGATTAGACATCAAACAACAGCGGTCTGTAGTGTATTAAATTAAACCAACATTTACAGTGTGAGTGTGTGAAATTAATCCACTGACGATGTCGTGGCTTGTTTTTTTTTGTTGTTGTTGATTTTGTTGCCAAGTACAAGAGGCAAAAATAAGGGGGGGGGGGGGGCTGATTTCTTCGCTATTGCATTGAGTACAATATAAATACTATTGTATAAATGTATACCAGTGACCACCACTTTTTATCATCTTGCTGTCTTGCTGCTCTTTTAAACGAATTTATTTGGTTTTCATTAATTAATATCCCTGGCAGAGAAAGATGTTATGATACAGGCCTAATATAATTTAATAACTTTTTTTTTTTTTTTTAAACGGTAAATCCAATAAAACGTTTTGATGCCTATTCAGTGTTGTTGTTGTTTTTTTTTTTCTCCTCACTTTCTCACGGAAAAGCAGTCATTTGTTTGTTGGAAGTCTCTTAAAGGCGTCAGGATTTTTTTTTTAATTCTTCCGCGCGCACACCTGCGTCTTTCCGTCAGGTTAAACAATAAAATCACGTGGTTACACCGCTTTGTTATTAAACCACTGATCTGATGTAAGCGCTAATTTCACAGGCTAAAATAACACGCCAAACATTACCACGAATTTTTCAGAGACTGACCGATTTACCAAGAATTATGTGAGCTTTCGTTAAAAGAAGAAGAAAAAAAACACCTCGTTATTTAATGAAATACGACACGTTCATTCGTAGTGACGTCAACGAAACAATTTAATGACGTTTATATTTCAGAAGCTTGATAAAATATTGTGGCCTGATATATACATTTTTATTTCATGTAAAAAAAAAAATAAAAAAAAAAGAGAAAAATGAAAACTATGAGAAAAAAAGAGAAAAGAGAAAAAAGAGAAAAGAAATGAAAAGAAAAAGACAAGATAAACGCTTACCGGATAACTAACTCAGATTTAGTTTCAGAAAACTATTATTATTATTATTATTATTATTATTATTATTATTATTATTATGATTATTGTTGTTGTTGTTGTTGTTGTTGTTGTTGTTGTTGCTGCTGCTGCTGCTGCTGTTGTTCCTCTATTCTTCTTATTTCTTCTTCCACTTATTATCTTCTTAATCTTATTCATTGGTTGTTCCATTATACATTATGAATTTTCCTGACACAGTAGCCTAATGTTGATTAATTCCCATAGTGATATGGTGACGCAATAACTATAATAATATTATAGGCTACTTATTATAACCATCACCCTTTCTTAAGACATAAAAATATATTTCTATCACTGTGTCGGGAGTTATATGCACATTATATATTCGACTAGATGTTATTCATAAAATGTAGTGGAGGGGAAAAGCAGAACTGATTTAAAGTTTATAGTGAGCATTGAGGATTGAGGATTGAGCTCCGACCCTGGCAGAGCTGATGGCAGCGGGCTGAAGCGGAGGCAGGAGAAGGAATGTGGAGGGAAAAATAATGATGAAAAAAAAAGTGCACTCTGTCCCACCGGCGGCTTAATTAAATACACGGAAAGAACGAGAGCGGCACATCTGGTTTCAATCCCTCTCCCTTTGATGGCATCAAGTGTTCTTTTCCCCCCCTGGATCTAGGGGCTTGGAAAGCTAAAGTGATATCTGAGGCACTGAGAAGCCTATAGACGGGATCCATTAAAGCGCACCGTAGGCTTACCTGCCAAGAGGCGCACAGCCAGGTGTCCAAAAACAACTGCTCAGTCTGACTTAGTGATAGAAATATATCCATCTGTATATCCACGTGACTCAAATATTCAGCACATAGACAATAATAGAATAAAAATGGTCTACAAACGAGCTGACAGCATCTAGATTTTACAAACAGCACAATAAGAGTCAGCAGAAACTTAGAGCAGTTTGGGTGCTGACAGACTTCTGTTATTTGGGTTGAGTTGGTCTTATACCTGCTATCACCTGTTTTACTGAGAAATTGGGAACACCTCTTTGTCTTTGAATCTAGTGCGTCCGGGATTCAGCAGATTATAGACTTGTGTGTGTGTGTGTGTGTGTGTGTGTGTGTGTGTGTGTGTGTGTGTGTGTGTGTTTTAGATTATTTACATTCCGTGTTGGTGAAGTTGCAGTAAAACAGAGTTGAGGTGTTTTCCCTGGCTGTAACAGATGCTTTTGAAACTGCTCGTTAGTCACATACTTCACTAATTTGGGAATCCCTCGCTCTATGTAGCCTGCATTATCGACACATGACTTCATAATCCCGCCCTCTGATATACTCCGTTATTTTTATAGTCTCTGCTTCTTGTTTTCTTTTTATTCCCGTTATTTTCCGCGCGCGCTTTGGAGCAACTTCTGTAAACTTTGCTGTAATCGGTGGAGTGTAGCAGGGGACAGAAGAGCAGACACCGGGGGTCTGTACAACCTCAGAGACGACACAAAACCTTTTTTGCCACGTAATTACGAGTGCCTATTAGGCCGATCTTCTCTCCCGGGGGCCTCATTTTTCTTCCTGCGCGCGGGCCTCTGCCGCTTGCTAACGTTTGAAGTGCCACGAGCTGCGTTCCCTTCTCATGAGTGCGTGTGTGTGCGTGCGTGTGCGCATGTGGGTGTGGGTGTGTAGAGCTTGGACGCGGAGCTTCGACGAGGCGGCAGTGTGTCCAGCCTCCTCGCGCTCACGGGCCAGTCCGCTTTTACGAGCTCGCGCATGTGTTTAGGCAGCGGCATTCCGGCAAACTGCGCTCAGTCTCAGGCACGCGCGCTAACAGCGACGTGGAGTGAAAGCTTTCGGGTTTTTTTCTCTCTCGCTCTGTCTCTCACCATAAGGAAACTACGACGGAGTCAGAGCAAAGCGCTTCGTGGCGAAGTTATATCTGTGCGCAAAGTCGGACAGACGTGCCTCCAAACAAGCGGAGGGTTTTTTTGTTTGTTTGTTTGTTTGTTTATTTCGTTTGTTCCTCCACGGAATTGACAGTTCCACAGACTTAACGCACCACATCTGGATCCGTGACCAGGTTTAAATTCAAATACGACAAAAAAGAGAGAAAGGAACACGTTTTGGAGACACGTATTCTTATATACTATTCCGGTCGCCTATGCAAGGGACGGTTTTGCGCGCCCGCTGTTGTTGCGCCGTGCTTTTTTTCTCCGTTAGCCTGTTTGCGTCATGACGTCTAGCTATGCGCATGTAATGGACAGACGAGCCGTGGCGGTGCCCAGCAGACTGGAGAGCCCCATCACAGCCAACGTGGACAACCTGCAGGCCAAAAAGAACTTCTCGGTGAGCCACCTATTGGATCTGGAAGAAGCAGGGGAAATGGTAGGCGCGCAGGCGGAGGAGAGCGTGGCGGAGAGCGGCAGGACCATGCTGGAGTCTCCGGGGCTGACCAGCGGCAGCGACACGGCGCAACCGGAGAGTAAGTGCAGCCTCGAGCGCAGGCTAAACAATCCAGTGTGCAGTGCTCGGATATATATCTATATATCTATATATCTACATATATCTATATATATTTATAAGTTACATATCTAGTTTAATAATATACAATGTCACGAAGCAGATTTACACAAATCCACGTTATGATCCCTACATTATGTGCAATCCATAACAGAGACGACAGTTGCAGGGAACCGATTGCGCTTTAGTCAACTTGGGAGCGAACTGTCTTTTGGTTAAAAGATATTTTCCGTGTAAATTTAAACTCTGCTTAGCTAGTTATGTGTAGCTCCACGCGAGTACCCCTCCTGTTCCCAGCGCGCGTTCACGCGACCGCTGCTCTTATTAACACTTAGCGCAGCAGTTTCCCACATTAACACGTGCACAGGTTAGATGGCGCAAACTGAACGGTGTATTGTATATTACAGTGATGCTGGAAGACCAGAGCACGTCCTTCTACTTCATTATAAAATAATGTTGTCACATTTCGATAAATAGATTAGGCTATATAGCCTTTTTTATATATATGTATATATATATATTTTAGGTTTAGATATTTTTAATAGTTTAAAATGATGTTTAATTGCAAACTTTCACAAACGAATTCAAATACATCGCAAACGTAAACATTTATAACATCAAATAATGGCTAAATTACTTGGTGGTTGGTGGTGCGATCAATGAGCGCGTTTTGCGGCGGATGCGCGCTGGACACAATTATATACACCACTTCATTTCCATTGTAAACACATGAATAAACATATCTATAAATGACATCACAATATATATATATATATATATATATATATATATATATATATATATATATATATATATATATATATATATATATATGTGTGTGTGTGTGTGTGTGTGTGTGTGTGTTCGTGCCAACTAAGGGTTCAGTATTGAATACTCTCTCTACAACAAGATTAGGAAACTAGGCCCAGTTAAGTTAAAACCACTCCGCACAGAAGGGATTATAAAGTGATTGATTAGTAAAGTAAAGAAAAAAATATATTTAAAAATACACAATGTTATATTATAATGTTATAGGGGTATACTGCCTTTTTCTCTGCAACATCCCGAACGTCTTTAACAGGCTGTTTTTATTTTATTTTATTTATTTATGTTTTTTTTTTCTAGCAAACTTAATTTTCTCTCTGGTTTAATTGGATTTTATTCATTTTTTAAGCTCTAGTTTAAGAGTCTTAGACTATTTGACCATTTTATCAATTATTGTAATGGCGTTAAAATTGCAGGGGTTTTATCTGGTTTATCATGTCTTATTTTCATCGAGTTAAAAAATAAAGGTTTTATTGAGAACACCTTTGCAATATACATACATACATACTATATATATATATATATATATATATATATATATATATATATATATATATATATATATATATATATATGTATGAGAGGAGTAGAGTGTCAGATGCGGCGCATTTTATATGACCTATGTAAAAAATGTTTTAAGCCGTTGTGTTTATAAATTACTTTAGATACTTCTGTAGCTTATATAACCGACCCGTACCACAATGTGTGTGTGTGTGTGTGTGTGTGTGTGTGTGTGTTTTTCACTTTTTTTCACTTTTTTTTTTTTTTTTTTTACATGGAAACTCCATTAAAGCGAATTCCTAATAACGTGCGGAAGTTTAACGAGATCTTGAATACACTAATGATTCCCACAAACAGGCTGAGCTAATTATGCTACAGCCTCCGCCGCCATGTCTATGCAATTAGCCCTACTTCATGTGGGGAAATAAAAAATTAAATGCATAAAAGCAAGAAAAAAAACGCACATCTGACATACTACTGGATTAGGGTATTATATGGTATGTATATTGTTTTGAATTAATTACCGCAATGATATTTTTGTGTCAAACTCGGTTTATAGTAATCTCTTGGTCAGGTACAGGTGTGGGCTTCAATGACCAAAGAACAGCCAATCAAAATGCAGTGATTATTAGTGTGGTGACTAATCAGGAAGAAGGATATTCTGGCGTGCCGTTAATGAGTGTAACGATCATCGAGTGTTACTGCATAATCGGTGCTGGTATGAAAGTTTTTTCCACCTGACCTATTATGAGCAACACCAGGACACAGGGGTGTAACGTATTACTGTCTGAAATGGGTTTTTAAATGATTTGAAAACTGCTTATAGTTGCTTATAGATCACAGTAAATAATGCTGGGTCTCAATGTATTAAAATAATAATAATAATAATAATAATAATAATAATAATTATAATAGTAATAATACTAATAATAATTCAAGCTCTCTGTCCAAAGTAGAATGTTAACCAAATATATGCTTTTAATAATAAAAAGGATCGGCTAGAAATCTTTGGCCGTTCTTTTGTAAATTACGGTTCTTTGGTTTGATATTTTTCAGTAAGATTATTGAAGGTACTTCTAAGAGATGACAGCCCAAAGAACCAGTACAAGATCTTCCAGGATTTTATTTATTTTTGCTGTTGTTTTAGTGTGTAGGTTTAATTTATGCTGCAAATAATACATTGTAAATTTGATTTGCTGTAGCTGACTGCTAGCAGAGTTGCCAGTTATTTACTCCAATTAATATTTTTGTTTTTATAACATTCTTATTGTAATGCTTCATTACAGCAAATGTTTTTTGTAATATATATATATATATATATATATATATATATATATATATATATATATATATATATATATATATAATAATTAAAGTGCAAACCTGTAATTTTACAGGGACATACTGATAATTTTATATTATTTTAAAAAGCATCTCTTCAATTTGACAGTTATTTTGTTTGTGTTGTATTTTATTGCCAAATAAACATCTTAAATAGATCTGAAAGAGTCAAAAATAACAAATAACAAAATAATCTTATTTAAAAAAGTCTTAAAATTTTAAGTCTTAAAATCTTATTTAATAAAAAAGTTTATTAAAACAATAATTTCAGTTCAACTCACAAACAAATGGTAGGAAATTCCACAATAAGAACTCAAACAATAAGATCAATAGTGACATAGTGTACTATAGACAAAAAAAAGGCACAACGCAAGGCTACATGGGATTTCTTTTTAAAATCGCAAGCTAGACAGCAAATATTTGTTACATAACATGGCTAACATTACCTAGCATTGCCTAACTTTAACTCTGATTTAAACCTGTTGCACTGTTGCTAACATAACTGAAGTCATGCTTTTTATTTCATAAAATAAATCAAAACATACAAAAAATAAAAATTTGAAATATGGATAACAGATATGGTTTCTTCAGGTAAACGATTCTGCTGGCTAGTTAATGATACTGAATATTTTACTGTATTATTACACTGTAATATTATCTATACAGTAAGGTCTGTTGTTACAGTATTTCAGATATATATATATATATATATATATATATATATATATATATATATATATATATATATATAATATATATCAGATGATATTGTGAATATTTTCCCAGAATGACTGTTCAGAATATCGTAGTTGTTTGAACACAGTATTTTAATGACAGAAATGATTTACAGTGTAGCTAATGAAACACACCTTACACATCTGATAGGAAGCATTAAGGCTGTGATTTGAAGCTTATGAACTTATGCATGCTGTTTGTGATGGTGTGGACAGATGAACAGTTGAACGCAGAGGAGAAGAAGAAGCGTAAGCAGAGGCGGAACAGGACCACGTTCAACAGCAGCCAACTGCAGGCGCTGGAGCGAGTGTTCGAGAGGACGCACTACCCTGATGCCTTTGTGCGAGAGGATCTGGCCCGTAGGGTCAATCTCACAGAGGCCCGAGTGCAGGTAAGTCCAAAGTCCGAGGGCAACATGTTTATCAAATTAGACTGGGCCTTTGATCAGCTCAGTTTTGCACATTTGATTAAGTTACAATGTTCCCTTTATATTAAAGACCTTGGAATACAGGAACGGCAATCATAGTCATTTTATATAGTGGTGTTTACATCAGGGGATATTGTGTATAGTAAATGAAATTCAATTATTGTGTCAACCGCCCATTCGCTACCAAATATGAGAACCTATTCATCTAAATATATATATATAGATATATATATATATATATATATATATATATATATATATATATATATTCAGTCCAAAAATTTGGAAAACAAAAATATTGCATAATATGGATTAACATGTGTACGAAGATGTTACATTGATGTTTGGTTTGTGTGATATTTTGTGTGATATACCAGCCACATTTTTAAAAAATAATTCTCAATCGGAGCTTTACATGGAGGAGAGCAGACCGAAAGCACATGTTATAATGAGAGGGGTTTTTTTTTTGCTAAAAGATGGGGATTGTGCCCATTTATAGATCAAGAGGGAGAGAGAGAGAGAGAGAAAGAGAGAGAGAGAGAGAGCGAGAAAGAAAAAAGCGAGAGAAAACACATCTGCAATTAATGTGTCCCAGAGAGGGTGAGCGATTCCGAAAGGCTTTGATAAAAGCGACTTTGAGCTCATTCCTGAAGTACTGCGTAACCGGACACTGCGCCTCCACCAGACCTTGGCTTGGGAAGGGAGCCTGGTTCTGCTTCTCCACCACTGTTTCGAGCAAAAAAGAATGGCACTCCACCATGCCTAGCTCTATCATTTCATCTTCGTACAGGGCTTGTGAGAGCTTATCGCAGCATAGGTCTGATTTATTTCGCATGTTTGTCTGCCTATCTTTAACGTACGAGCACTTTATGATATTTCTAGTTGCGATAAGATGCTCCATATCGCTCCGTTAGAGTCTTTCACTCTTCTCTGGTGGATTCAGGATTAGAAAGCGCACTAGCATCACCGGCAGACTACATGTTGAGATACAAAATCTGCTTTCAAGCTGACAGCATGACATGTGATGAGAGAATTCTGAAGATTTTTTTAACACAACAATTCCACCATGATTTCAGCAGTGTGTCTTGCTCAAAAAAACGTAGTTACACAGTCATCTCCATGATGCATTTCTTTTTTTTACATGGAAACCACATTGAACAAATAAACAATTTACTTCATCATATTTTGCATTTCTGAAACACTTCATTTTATATTTATTATTATTATTATTATTATTATTATTATTATTATTATTATTATAGTTTTGTAGTAAAAAGGTGTAAAGGGAATCAACCAGGTTGTGCCTCATACTTAGGCTCATCATGTCAAAATATTTTGCTTTCACCAAATTCAGTTCAACAATTCAACACTTGTCAGAACACACAAAAATCTGAGTGCTTTTACTTCAGTAGCTTTTTGTTACTTGCGGTATAATGTAACATGAAACTAAACAGATAATAATGCACCTTATATTAAAAAAAATTAAATATATATATATATATAAATGTATATATGTGTGTGTGTACATATATATATATATAGTAGATTGTTTGGTCATGCTATCTGTGTAACCTCTGGGTTTTCATAATTGCTTTGAAAATAATATTTTCCGCTCCTCGTCCCAAAGGTGTGGTTTCAGAACAGACGAGCGAAGTTTCGCCGAAACGAGCGGGCCATGTTGGCCAGTAAGAATGCCTCGCTCCTTAAGTCCTACTCAGGAGATGTAACAGCGGTGGAGCAGCCCATCGTGCCTCGACCCGCCCCACGTCCCAATGACTACCTATCCTGGGGCAGCGCCACCCCTTACAGGTAACCCCAGTAACCTTAACGTGTTGTTTGTGCCACTCTCAATCCCAGCATGCCCTCCGGCTATCTGCATTGTTTTCCTTTCATTTCCTCTCAGCACTTGACTCCTGCTGCATCTGTGTTACTAGCCCAGTCTTATGCGCTGCTCTGTTTATTTCCACCAGTTTGACTTGTTTTAACATGTTCCTAAAGCAAAATAATTTTCCATTGAAATGAACAAAATAACTAAAAAGGCAATTTGCAGAGTCAAGTGTTGCAGAGTGTTGTGATGAAAAGATTTCCCAGTCAAACAGATCAAAGAAAGCAGCACAGACTGTTGTATGTTCTCAAGCAGTTCTTCTTAGTAGTCTGTCTCTCAGTGGGGAAGGAGAGGAACTCAGGAACTCAACCCCTCACTGTTAGGTGATAATCTGAAAACAAACCGTGTTAAATCCACCTCTGTGCCCTGTGACCTCTGGGTTATAAGCTAACAAAGTGAGGAGGATCGCTTCACTGGGCAGGATTTTCTGTGACTCTGGTTACACTGGTTATGGTCTACACAGTGATGTCTGTTCTTTTGAGTGGTACAGAACAGCTGACCAGGCTACTCGGGCCAAATGCTCAATTCCTGACTGTGAAAATGTGTTTCTTACCACTTTCTGGCATATTTATGCTTACAACTAGAAACGTGGCCAGTAAAACGAGCTAATGCAGATTTGTGGTTGTTGTATTTTTTTTGCCTAATGCACTGATGTGCACAATTATTACATGTTAATAAAGTACATATAAAGCCTTAATAACTATTTATATATTCTTAAGCTGGTTTCCGAGTTCGGAGGGAGGGCCAATGCGAGTGCCACAGAAAATGCTGCCCACAGAAAGCAAGTACTTTTTTAAATTTTACTCTATGTGAATTTTTTTCTTCTTCTTCTTTTTTTTAAATCTCAGATGTGTAGCAGCAATCAGAGAACCAAATAGCCTCTTTGGTGTTTGAGCCAAAAATAAAATATTGTATATACTGTATATAATATCTGAGATGTCTGAATCTTTATAGATTGTTTATAGATTGTTTTGCAATCAGTATATGTGCACTCATTCTCGCTGTTGCTTATTTCCTATTCATCAGCACAGTGGCAGCCTACCCACCCACTTGTGTCAACACCACTTCCACCCAGGGAATGAACATGGCCAACAGCATCGCTAACCTAAGACTAAAAGCCAAGGAGTACAGCCTCAACCAGGTCCCCACTGTTAACTGAGACGAGGGGGTGAGAGAGTGAAGACGGGAGGATGGAAATGAACAAGAGGAAGCCTCAAAGCAGTTGGATGACTTAGAAGGCCTTAAAGAACGGGACAAATTGGGTCTGAGATTCCTCTTTCTGCAAAACTCCAGTGGGAATGGAACAGTCCTCCGCTCCTTCTGGAATTATGGTTCTTCCTCCCCCGGCCCTCCTCCTCCTATACTGGCTTTTTTTTTTTTTACCATCTTCATCACTGCAGATGAATGTAGATACTGTTCCGAGGAAATGAAACTCTTCATATATCTGGACTAATATGGAGACTGCAAGGCAGACACAGTGTCTGGATGATTTAACCCCCTTTTTTTGTGGCTTTGAATTAGACTCAACTGAATGAAGCGTGTTCTTCGGAGAACCCAGTGGATGATTGTAGTTTGCTTAAGTTTGAATTTACACAAGACCTGGATGAAAAGGTTTCATTGCTGGAAAGTTGTTGACAAAAAAATAATTCTGGATTCTCCAGCTCTATTAAACGTGAATGGCTGATCCACCCGAACTGTAGAAAGCTGAAGGAACATCTAAATACCGAACAGCTAACCTTGTTGTGCTAAACGAGGAAGGTCATGTCTTAAATACATTTCATTCTATATAACCTACTGTACCACTGACACGTATCAGTTGGTTCATGGTGATACATGTAACTTCTCATACTAACACAAATGTAATTAGTTTTTCAAGGACAACTTATATTTCCTGTTTTTTTTATTTTATTTTATTTTTTATCTGTATGCCATTTCATAATTGCAAAGCATATGGGAATAAAGAGACTTGCGTTTCAAGCAGTAATCACGCATATTAAAATTGAGTTCAATGGACAGTTCACCTAATGTGTTCCTAACAGCTCTGTTGCAGGCAGCAGAGAAAACAACATCATGATGAAAAAAACCTAAACAAAACAAAATTTTCCCCATTTTTAACTAATATGCTATGAATACATTTCTGAAACAAATTTTTCCCATCATGTTCATTTACTGATTAATGTCAGTGGTGTGGGTCAGGGTGCTGTGACTTTAAACAGGGTTGGTTTTGTGTACATCTCTGTGGAGCTGTGTGTGAGAAAATGATTGATTAGAAAGCATAGTAAATGCTTGTTTTATTAATCTCAAATCTGACTTCCCCCTCCAAAAACAGACTTCTCATCTCTTCTCTTCTCATCTCCTCTCCTCTTCTCGTCTCTTCTCATCTCTTCTCTTCTCATCTACTCTCCTCGTCTCTTCTTCTCTTCTCTTCTCCTCTCCTCTTCTCTCTTCTCTTCTCATCTCCTCTCCTCTTCTCATCTCATCTCCTCTTCTCGTCTCTTCTCATCTCTTCTCTCCTCTTATCTTCTCTTCTCGTCTTTTCTTTTCTCTTCTCATCTCTTCTCTCCTCTCCTCGTCTCTTCTCTTATGTTCTCTTCTCATCTCTTCTCTTCTCGTCTTGTCTCTTCTCGTCTCTTCTCTTCTCTTTCTATACGTGACACATATTTTCAAAAACACACTTTTAAACAGTGCAGTCACACTGATTTTCAGATCTTTTGAATATACTGATTTTTTTTTTAATGTGTGAGAAAGTGATTAGTGATTTAACACCCCACCCCCCACCCCCCTAGCTTTTTACTATGCTTTTATTCATGGATGATTATTAAGTAATTTGAATAAAGCAAATTATTCCTGATTTACATTTTACTTCTTAACACATAATTTACTTTGTAATTTCCTTATTTTTGGCTGTTTCCATGTTTCTCAAAACAATCTTAATGCTCTTTTAATGTAAGTGAAGTACTTTTACATGGCCTTCTTGATGAACCTACGATTTGGGCTTTATTTAGTACAGAATATTTTTTGATGTTACACAGAATGCAGCTTCAACTTTCATAGCTTTTTTTCCCCCGACTGGGGCAAGTTTTCTGAGGACCAGTGTACTTATTATAGTTTAATATTACGCCATACTGGTACAAATGTACTTATGTATATAAACGTTCTTAAAGTGCTACTCTGCCCTTCACAAAGAAATAAACCCCACTATAGATGTATAAAATAAAGATGGCGGTAATCATCACTGCATCAAGGCAGTGACTACTCCCTCTCCTTGTGCACCTATTATATGCATTGATGTCGATCATTTTAAAAGCTATTCTATAAAAGACAATAGGATCATGGTTTGTTTGTGTGTAGGCATTTTAACTCAGATTTAATAATGTATCTTGTGTATCATGCACTCTGAACTCTTGCGTGTTTCTTGCGCCAGGCCTGGGTGTGTATGTCTCACCTTTCAGGCAGCCTTGGCCTTGTTGACCTGAAGTGCTTCCAGATGTGCGTAGGCAGTGACCTGCTCGCCCCATCCGCAGCACCTCGGGCCTGGGGCCCTCGCTCCCTCCTTCAGCCCTGCCGGCGTCCCCTCAGACGGGCCGCGAGCGCAGCGGATGACATACAAGCGCCTCACCCCCTTCAGCACCACATCTGGAGCTTATTACAAAGGAGACAGTCCGAGAGAACCCGTGGGGGCGGGGGGGGTGGAGGCTCAGTGCATGTGTGTGTGTGTGTGTGTGTGTATGTGTGTGTTTTGTATGAGAAGGAGTGTATATGAGTTTCAGGGGTTGGTGCAAGCATATGTATTCCAAGCTGTTTACATATGCATCAACTCTTTAAAAAAAAATCCTTTCCTTCTTAACCTTGTATTATTCTTGCTGTCATTCTCACCCTCGTTTTCCTCCTTCCCCATCATAACCGCACTGTGTGTCTTGTGAGAGCTTTAGTTGAGCTCTTATGGCCTCATGATGGTGGAAAATTTATTAATGAGAGGCTCTTGGATTTGAGTTTGTAGCCTACAAAAAAAAAAAAAATCAAATCTATTAAACGCTTAAATGTTGCAGGCTTTGAATGAAATATGGCCCTGCTGTTAAAAGCATGTGGTTAGGGTGAACAACCAAAAGAATTCCCTTAACTCAGTGCCAGCACAGAACGTACACACATACTGCGTTCGCCTATGTCGAGCTATTGAGGTCTGAGCACCGTAATCCACCTGCTGTGTGAAATACAGTCGAGTGTACAGTGCAGCTCTGTGCAGAACACACAGAGCAAAAAGACCATTTCAGCTACACTTGCATGCAGATAAAACTCACTTCATTAACCACTGTCAAGAGAAAATAGCTCATGGTTGTCTTTAAATGCTAAGACGGAGTGTACTGACCAATATAATGGCGTAACATTCTTGAACATTTGAGCTTACTCTCAGCAAAAGCTTCATGTGGGAGCCTGACCACAAAACTTTCTATTGTCCTACCCACTCTCGGTCCTTAAGCAGTGATTATGAGTGTCTTGCCATGTTCAAGGAACTCTCGTTATCGTGCTTTTAAACATGTTGACCGTGCAACCTCACTGTTTTGGTTTTTTTTTTTTTGATGAATTTGCCTTTTTTCCCCCTCTTTCCTTGCCCTCAAACACAGCACCACACAAAGAGCAGAACCAAAACACACAATTATGGTGACAGATGTGACGCTGGACCTCAGTCATCACCATATAACCAGCTTTAGTTTTATCCATATATGAAACGGGGGCATATATTCCTCCAAAAGCCAAACATTTTACAGCATGTGCTGCGTAGAGGCTTTTATTTACAAGTGAAATGCCAGAGAAGGAGGTGATTGGGATTTTGGTTCCTATAACTCAGGAAGAAAAAAAAACCCCCCCAAAACTAAACATGTGAACGTTGGCATGAACTGGTGACAGCTTTCAACTTTTGGAGGAAAGAGCAGAGAAGAAACACAGACCAAAAACACTGCTCTAGTCTTCACTAGCTAGAGCATTTCTCTGGGATTAAAATCCCTTTCTATTTTTTTCCCCGCTTCATGGAACTTTGTTAGCTTTAAGGAGGCAAAATAATAGAAATGAACGTTTGCATAGATACGTATGAATGCTTATTTACTATTAACCATTTTTAACAATAATAGCGAACATAAATACACTGTAAAACCAGATAGTTCATTTAACTCAAAAAATTTGAGGAAACTAATTACTTCAAAATGTTTAAGTTGATGAATCAATTTCTTTAAGCCAAATACACTTAAATATAAAAATGTTTCAACTCAAACTTGTTATATTTAAGTGTATTTGGAAATTAAAGAAATTGATTTATCAACTTAAACATTTTGAGGTAATTAGTATCCTCAGATTTTTTGAGTTAGATGAACTTACCCGGCTTTACAGTGTAGCTGACATATTTACAGTGGTAAAGGATAACATAGTTATTTTGATATAAAAAGTCATGGATGGTTTTTTTTTAGGACTGTAAATGTAGTTTCTGTGAGATTTACTTGTAAAAATGTTCCTGGAAAATCCACTTGTTATTATTTTGTGTATTATTAACCATTTGGGATCTTACAGGAGGCTAAAGGGATGCTTCATAATAGCTTCGATTCGCTTTTATCCAGAAAAGTAGTATGTAAGTGTTAGGATTCTGTGAGATTCACACGAGTTGTTGATTTATGAATTCATACCTGAAAGACCTGAGCACGAGCTTATCTCCTCATCAGTCATTCGGTATTTTCCTGCATAGCGCTGGCAAACGCCTCAGGTCAATAGCAAAGCTGAACTCTCTTGGGGTTGCAGGTCAAAACAGGAGTAGATTTTACATTAGCCTCAACACTTCACATTCGGGTCACAGAACGGACGGAGCTCGCGTGTTCATTAAACGCAGCTGACGCTCGATTGAAGGTGCTTTCCGCACGTGACCCAAAAACGTCTGCACAATAAAACATACTCAAAAAGCCTCAAACATGTGAACCTTAAAAAAAGATCAAACGTCAAGTACCCTTTTAACCAGCTGACCCTTTTAAACAACACCTCACTCTTTGTCACGGGTTCATTGATATAGTCAAGGAGCGCCAAGCGGGTCTTTTCGGGGCCGACCTCGGTAGTTAAACTGTCCCTAATTTGAGCGAAACAGCTTCCTGCTCTCATTACTCATTGTCGGCCGAGCAAGGGGACAACGAAGGTCCCGACGGCGCCGCTGTGCTGGAGAGAAAACAGCCCAGTGACCGGTGGCACCCAAGCAAAACGCTAAGGTCAATGTCCAAAGCGGCCGCTAAAACCACGGGAAACAGAAATAGGTTGGGGCGCACAACTTCCTCTGAGAGAATGTGTCACTTAAAATGAGGAGATGGTTTTCTGGAGGGATGGGATCTCAGGGTAAATGTTAGTTTAGTTTGTCTCTGGAGGTTTCAGATGTTCCTGAAGGTTTATTCCATAACTTCATCACTGGGGATTCTCTGAGGGATCACATCCAACAGAGTCTGATTGCTCTCATTAATCACATAAGTGAGCTATATTTGAAATTCTCATATGAACTTAAAACGTGAACGTGAAACAGTCAAACGGACATGCAGAGATGCTTACAAAGATGGAAAGCAAATTAAAAGATGTTTTTAGCATTTCTGCAATGATATGCTCGTCTCCGATTACGTATTGCAGTCCATTCCTGTAAATTTCCATAGAGGAAGTAATCCCGTCATTAATCTTTGTTAGCGTGCTGATCCATCACATCTCTGCTAATAAGTCCAAGCTAATGATTTAATGGCGCAGGCTTAGGTCTACTTACCCTATATATCTTCCATCACTCAATTTTTTTTTTTTTTGGAAAGAAGCTTTCTCCCTTTGGAGACACCTGTCAGTTTCTGAGACAGCCTCGCTTTGGAAAGTTTTCATAAGTGCTAAAGGAGAAGAGTGGATATGCTCAGAAACAAATATTACAGTCACATCTTGTGCCAGGTCAAATTCCCCAACAAACGTGCAATTCGGAGATGATGGAAAGTCACAGAAAGTCTGCTTTTAATTTTCTACTTGTTCTTACAGGGCACAAATCGACACGCGCGCACACACGCACACACACACACACACACACACACACACACACACACACACGGAGGCACAAGTAAATACAGAGACAGAGACAAAGATAAAGGGTGAGAGAGAAAGTTGAGACATTTGATTCTTTGTATTATACAGTAGGTGCATGCCAAACACACACACACACACACACACACACACACACACACACACACTCACACGCACACACACACACATCCTTGTGAAGACCTTCTATTGACATAATTTTCTAATATATTAAAATATCTCTACACCTCTTTTTTAATTTATTTTTTTATAATTTTATTTTAAAAAAATAAAAGCTGCAGTTTTGGGTTTTTTTTTAAAAAGAGCAGTTTTCCTTGTGGGGACCAGCCTAATGTCTCCACAACGTCCAAACTGTCAGATATTACTACCCTTGTGGGAACATTTGGTCCCCACAAAGATATAAACACACACACACACACACACACACACACACACACACACACACTGAGCATGCTAGTTGTTCAGGAAGTGGACCCAAGGGTTTATTTTTCCTAATTATCCATTTAGTTTAAGTGGCAGGAGGTGATGAGATACATGCTGAACGGAAATTAATTATATTATTGTTATTAAACAAAGGTGTTAAAGCTAATATCTGATTATTTGGCTCAAAAGATAACCACTCACAACTGTTTTGTTTCATTTTGATTGAAACAAGATGCGAATGATTTCCTCAAAAAAAAAAGAAAAAAAATTTCTCTTTAGCCTTCTTTATAAAGCTCTTTGTTTCCTACATTGCAGAAAACATCTTTTTTTAGCTATGTGCAATCAAAAATTTCAAACATTTGAAATAACTGTTTCTGCAATATTGGCCTTGTCAATACTGATATTACAAAACTCTGCAATATGCAAATAACCAATCGGTTTAGATTGGTTTTAGATTTTATCGAGTGATTTTAACATCCTACCTGTCACACGAGAGAGTTTATTTTTCTGTTTGTTGAAATAATATGCATTACTCTTTACACATATCCCATTTCAGATTTACAAATGTGTTTCTAATATATTGCAGCTCTATTAAACAGCATTCTGTCCATATCATGCAGCCCTATGACTGATCTCTGCCTGGCTTTTTTATTTATTTTTTACATTACTAAGCTGTAGGTTTATAATATTTAAACTGGTACGTGCAAACAAACTCACCAGTTCGAACCGTGCAAGTGAACGTGGAGCACAGACACCATTCCTCCCCCCTCCCCCCTCCCTTTCGGCCTCAGTTCGTGACTGTCATTAGAATCCATTTTAATGACGGCATTGTGGCAGCATGTGTGCAGAGAGTCGTGGCACTCGAATCCGGTTTTCATTCATCTATAAGACTAATTGAAAACACAACTGTCTAAACATTCCTAGATTCCTAGATGTATGTAGCAGAGGGCCGGTAGAAGGACATGAATTCATTACTCACGTAATACTGTGAAAGTACAAAATTAAATAAGTTCAAGTAGGACAGTGCAAACTCAGGAAAGAATTACAAACAAGACCGTGCTAAAAAAAAAAAAAAAAGATCGCACATTGATTTTGGTCCCTGATGGTTAAATTGTGTGCTTTTTGCAAAAGGAACTACGCTGTATGGTCAAAAGTATTTGGACACCTGACTATCACACCCATATGCGGTTCTTCCCCAAACTGTTGCCACAAAGTTGGAAGCACTACTGGAATTGTATATAATGTATTTATATGCTGTAGCATTACAGTTTCTCTTCACTGGAACTAAGAGACCCAAACCTGTTCCAGCATGTGCACAAAGCGAGCTCCATGAAGACATGGTTTGCCAAAGTGGGACTGGAAAAACTCGAGTGTCCTGCACAGAACCCTGACTTCAACCCCACTGAACACCTTTGGGATGAACTGGAACACCAACTGCACACTGTCTCTGTCAGTTTCTGATCTCACTAATGCCCTTGTGGCTGAATGAACACAAATCCCAACATCCACGCTCCAAAATCTAGTGGAAAGCCTTCCCAGAAGAGTGGAGGTTATAAGAACAAAGGGGGACTAAATCTGGAATGGGATGTTCAACAAACACGTATGGGTGTACATAAGGTCAGGTATCCACATTTGGTCATGTACTGTAAGTATGGTGTGTAAACATTTCGCAAAGCTAGCTCAGTAACTAGTGTTAATGAGCATAATAACTGTTGCTTAAGTTTAAATTGTAGCTACTGACAAATCACAAATTCAGTATTATGCTGAAATGATTGTATTTAATTCTTGAAATATCACAAGTGATAATTTGTTAGAATTGGACTTGGCATGGATATGTGTACTATATGATTCTGTGTGTGTGTGTGTGTGTGTGTGTGTGTGTGTGTGTGTTAGTTAATGCATATAATTTCGGGAAATTACGATGTACCTCACTACCGTGGCTTAATAACTGTACTCTTGTGCTGAATTGACATTTATCGGCATCTGTCTTCATACTAGTATTTTATGGTAGACCCCTAATAACCATCTGTTTGTGTTCAATGCCAAAACACTCCTCTGCCATTTATTAAAATGATTGTTCTGGTGTGTCTAAGACGAACTGTGAAAAAAAAACAGCTCATGGCAGCTGCTTTTGACATTTTGTTTTCATGGGGATGCAGTAATCCTGTTTTACCTCAAGTCATCAATTGTGTTCTCTTACAAAATCTTCCTGCTTTCATGCTAGAAATGCTAGAAATCTCTCTTGGTCAGGGCTGTATAGATTTACTCGCTCAAGGCCTCATGAAAGAGATTCTATTCCCCGGGAGGAAAAAACTCTGCTTGGAGATGGATGTGGGCTTTGAGGACTGAATTTTCATTTTGTTCTCCACAGTCTTTTTTTTTTTTTTTTAAATATATATATATATATATACATATCCCAAGTGTGGAATTATATTTTGAAAAAAGAGTTTTGTAAAGACTCGGCCTCTGGGGCTCGTACGCACAACTCTTGCTTATTTTAAGTCAAGAGCATGACTCAGAGGTATAATCAATAGAAAAGATACATATACACACTTAAATATGGAGCCCAATAAGGTAAGTTTGTAATAAGTTTGTCTGTCCAATAGTGTCTCTGTGGAAGCATTAAAAACATATCAGTCCTGACTGATCATCCTATGAGAGTGAGCCGATCACTGCTTTCCAACATTTTTGGCTGTTTTTCACCTCAGCTCTCATTCTCAGGTTAAAATCTGAAAAGTCACCATCATATTAAAACTTACATGAATCATTGGACCAGACTGTTTAAAAAGCCACTAAACTTCTTAAAGATCTTTTATGCATCATTCCTGTAGATGAACCTCTTTTTTTGCAAGGTAGAAGAAAAATGCAGCCCTGCAATTTTTACAATGTAGACAAGTGAAAGGTTTTTTTTTTTTTTTTTTTATATAATGAGAAGTGAGCCGCTCTGAAGGGAGCTTGGAGGAATGTGGTGCATTTCCTCCTTTCGTGTGCTCGGCTTGTTCACTCGCTGCCAAGCTGAACCCCATACTGCCTCCACATGATGCCTTCCCTCAGGGTTCGTCATCAGAACCAGGGGATCAATAATTAGAAAAACAAAAGTGCGCGGTCATAGAGGCGGCGTGTAAAATGAACATGGACACTGAGGAATGGCTGCGAACCAAAGACTGTTATGGCAGCTTCAAACAAACCAAAGAGCTGCTGAGAGACAGAGTGATGATTAGGTGACTTTGAGGAGGGAGGTTCCTGCAAGCACATGACAGACCACCATGCAGACGTTCCCTTTTCTTGTACAAAATGAATATGTAAAGCCTTATGTAAAACTTTACATACATTTCATGTGATTATATGTTTTTCACATGCAATTATGGGAGTAGTATTAAATGTGGAAAACATGTGAAGTTGCATTTCATATTGTTGTACACTGAAATTGCACATGAGAACTCAAGTCAATCCATCGAACGCAGCGTGATCATGGGAGAATATCATGTCCGAAAAATTCAAAAACCACATGACCCGCTTGTGAAAAATAACATGAAAATCAATTTAATCGTGTGAGAAAAATGCATTCTGAAAGAAATGAAAACACATGACCTGCTTGTAAAAATAATAATGTGAAAATCTAATTAATCATGTGAGAAAATCACATCTGAAAGAAAAGAAACCACATGACATGCGTGTGAAAAACAACATGAAAACCAATTTAATCACTTGAGAAAATCACAAGACAAAAATAAAAACCAAATAATCTGCATAGGAAAAGAAAATAATGTGAAAATAAATTTCATCATGTGAGAAAATCATGTGAGAAAAATTAAACCACATGACCTGTTTGAAAAAAAAAATAATGTGAAAAAAATCAAATGAATCACTTGAGAAAATCACATCTGAAAGAAATGAAACCACATGAATGTGTGGAAAAAATAATCCAATTTAATCATGTGAGAAAATCACAAGACAAAAATAAATACCACATGATCTGCATGTGAAAAAAAAATAATGTGCAGATCAATTTTAATCATGTGTGAAAATCATGTGACCTACTTGTGTTTTTTTTTTATTTTATTTTTTTAAACATTTTAACTTGTTTGAGAAATCACCTCTGAAAATAACTACATCAGCATGTGAAAATAAACAAATCATATAAAAATCATAAAAAGGAAAGGAAAATCCAAAAACCACATGACCTGCATGTGAAAAAATAACATGAAAATCAGTTTAATCGTGTTTGAAAAATACATTCTGAAAAAAATGAAAACACATGACCTGCTTGTAAAAATAATATGAAAACCAATTAAATCAAAAATCACAAGACAAAAATGTAAAAAAAAAAAAAAAACAAACAAAAAAAAACATGACATGCTTGTAAAAATTTTTTGTGAAAATCTAGTTAATCAGTTTAGAAAATAACATCTGAAAGAATAATAATAAACATGCAAATATAATATTGCTTGAAGCATTATTGAATCTGAACATGTGAATCGATTGTTCACATGAATATGTGAAGTTTGTGTGACTGTTCTGTAAGGAGAGTCTTCAATATTTAAATAATGATGTACTGCTCTGTACCTCTGTTGAAAGTAGTTTTATGAGTTTAATGTTCTGTTCATGTTATGATAAGGGTACAATGCAATATCACGGTTTCATTAATATTACTGCAAGTATTTTATTACCTGTTGAGGGAAACAAAAGTCTTGTAGAAAGATCACTTTAAGCCTTAAAGAGTTCTTACATCAAAACTATATAGAAAATTATACTTGGTATGTATTTTTAAAAAAGCACTTTTTGGTGAATGTTAACAGTGAATGTAACCAAACTGTGAGATGGGAAATGTTTCAGGATCCAGCTGTGTTTTTATTGTATGAGATATGCATCGATTGGCATTGACCACTAGGTGGCCTACAAATACCCAGCAGGCCATGAGGCAAACTGTAATTGGTGGACATGGGATAAGTGTGGGTGGCCACATGTTATTTTATGACCATACAGCACTGGTTAAGAGCTTTAGTTCCTGTTTCTACGAGTAATCAGATTCTCTAATTGCTCTTTTCATTCTCATTGATATAGACATCCATAATTAATATGCGCATTTCACTGACCTTATCACCATCTTTAATCTTATACATTATATACAGTAATTGGTGTATAAATGGATTCTTTTAATGACGCTAAATACTGTGTGTTCATTCAGGTGTCAAAAGTCAAAGTCATTTGCACAGCTGACATGGACGACTGCACACTGAAATTGTTATAGTAGCTCCATTGACAAATACTGAACATATATTAACAGATAACTTCTACTAATTGAAAAATACAAATGTAAATGCAAAATGCAATATCAAGTATATCGACAACAAAAAAAGACTATACTTTCACTTAACATTAACACATCAGTTACTTCAGCTCTATAAGAATGCAAGTCAGTGTGTTTATTTATGTTAATAAAACACTGAACTGCTTGTAGGTTTTTCCTTTATTCTTTTAGTTCATTGAGGCACACAGTCGGGTTCAATGCAACTGCACACACCTACACATAAACACTGATGGATATAAAGGAAATGGGGAAAAAATGAGAGAGAAATGGAGGGAGACCTAAGTTACCAAAGTGAAGATGCACAGGTTAAAGAGAAAAAAAAAATCCACCCTGAATGACTTGATATCCTCTCACTCATTTTCTTTATCCTGATCAGGGTTGTGGGTGGAATGCAGGGTGCCATTACACCATGAATTGGACACCAGTCCATCAGAGGGCACCACACACACATTTACACTAAATATAACCATAGCCATACACCTACTGACATGTTTTTGAGAGGTAGTAGGAAACCCACACAGAGAACATGCACAGAAACTCCACACTACAATAACTCAAGCTCCTGATTGAACCCAGGAGTATGAGGCAGCAACACTACCCACTTCACCAACCTGCCACCCCACGACTTGCATTTTGCATCGAAGAGTTTTATTTTTAAATTGAACTTGACTTTGTCGATATGTTGGTCGAATTTTACCTTTGGTAATGACCAGTTTCCTTCATCATCCACAATTCCATTCAACTACCTGCTTATAGTGATGCCACTGAGAAAGAGACTGATGCAGCAGTGCTTTATTCAACAGTTCTTTTGCATCCCCATCCAGACATGCTACTCAATCAGGGGTGCGTTTCCCGTACAACGACGTAATTCACTGCTTAACCACCGTAGTACGATGCATTGTTGGAGAAACCAACTAACCAGACACTACTGTTTCCTGAAACCGTGGTAGCTGTGTTGCAGATCCATGATTTTGAACCACATTGGTCGAACAACATAGATCTGTCGTAATGATGTTATGCAGGGGGTGGAGTAATAACTTCCGCTTACATCGAATATCAAAATCACCACACTGATGCCGGAAAGCTGTTTATTGTGAGACAGATGCTGAATACACAAAAGTTCCTGCACATTTAGATGTACTGTGTGAGTGCTGTAGTCTTTACCTTGTTCAGTAAGCAGCTGCCTACACAGTAAATGTAAGTTCCCCACAATGTTGTATAAATAATGAACATGGTTGGGCCTCTGATTTTTTTCCCCCATGGTATTGCTTTATTTACAGATGTCCCATTGAAGCTGGTGTGTTTACGTTATTGGGATTTTTATCATATGCCACTAGTTTGGCATTGCACTCGTGCACGCATGCATACTCTTCAAAAAGCTATAAAAATGACTATTAAAAAATATAAAAGAGAGAGAGAGCAAGAGAGAGAGAGTGTGTGTGTGTGTGTGTGTGTGTGTGTGTGTGTGTGTGTGTCTATGTGTGTTTAATCGCCATACTATACAATACGCAGTAGGTGTCCCTGTAGCTCAAATGGCAGAGCATGACACTAGCAATGGCAAAGTACTTCATGCCCACGGTTAAATATGGTGGTGGCTCTTTAATGTTTTGCGGCTGTTTTTCTGCCAGAGGACCTGGACATTTTGTTAGGATACATGGCATCATGGACTCTATCAAATATCAACAGATATTAAATGAAAACCTGACTGCCTCTGCCAGAAAGCTGAAAATGGGCCATGGTTGGATCTTCCAACAGGACAATGATCCAAAACATACATCAAAATCAACACAAAAATGGTTTACTGACCACAAAATCAAGGTCCTGCCATGGCCATCCCAGTCTCCTGATTCGAAACCCATAGAAAACCTGTGGGGTGAACTGAAGAGGAGAGTCCACCAGCATGAACCTTGAAATTTGAAGGATTTGGAGAGATTCTGTATGGAGGAATGATCTCAGATCCCTTGCCATGTATTCTCCAAACTCATCTGGTATTATAGGAGAAGACTCAGAGCTGTTATCTTGGAAAAGGAACATAGCACAAAGTATTGACTAAAAGGGTGCCAATAATTGTTACACACCTATATTTAACAAAGATATTTTTAAAACTGTATTTTGTTTGCAATTGTTGGTCTTCATTGGCTGCTCACGAACAACATGTATTTTGGCCCGTCCTCAAACATTACAGTTGAGGTTGCGTCCTGAAAGAGTTTGGTTCCTGTTGTCACCACGTCTAGAAGATGTTGTTTTTTGCGCTGCAAAAGCAAAACCACTTTGCATGGACTCCCGAAGGATGAGGATGTGAAGTGTCAGTGGTTAGAATTCATTAAAAGAAGATACAACAGCAGTTCAACTCCGACCTTCGTTTGTGTCCCAGTCATATCATTGACGACTGCTTCTCAAATCTAGCTGAAGTCAGCGCAGGATTTGCGAAATGATCATTCATTAAAGACGGGGCCGTATCCACTTAAATTGGACCATCTTCTGCCTCTGGATCTCAACATGTAAGTATGATTAATTATTTATGTATATGTTTTCTACCGAGTGTTCCAAATGCATAGTTTTGTGTTGTATATGTGTACAGCCAGTGTACAGATGTTAATTTGTTAGCTGTTAGCCTCTGCTAACCAGCTAACTCATGTTATTGTCAATCTACATACAAACTTACCGCTGAGAAACGTCCTGTTCTCGTCGTGCTTGTGATGGTGGTTCCGGTCGATCTTCCGATGTATCACTATTAAACTCGGGCTCAAATTGATAACGTAAAACCAACAACATTATTACTGAGCTGAAATCTAGATACTGTAGTGGGCGTTTCCTTTCCAACACGCACTGTAAGCAGTAGACCAATCACAACAGACTGAGACATCTGACCAATCAGAGCAGAGTAGGGTCTCTGAAAGGATGAGTTTAGAGTGAACGGATCCTTAAGCGAATTGTTTGTGACAGTGAGAAAACGAGGTGATAGTGTAATGTAAATTATGAGAAAATTAAAGTGTTTTTTGACCTTGGATGCATGTGAACCTATTATATGAGACCTCTAAAACAAAATTAGGCACTTTTATATAGCAATATAGGGGCGCTTTAAACAATAAAGACACTTTTTCACAGCCTTCTTTATATTTTCCAAGGGTGCCAATATTACTGGATGGCACTGTACATCGGGACCATTTTTCCCCCACATGACTCTCTATCTGATGAAGACATCATAAGAAAATTCCAGCTTCCAAGGACCGAGATCCTTGAATTGCTGCAGGTTGTGAAACCACACCTTCAAAGTCCAGCAGTGCAGTTCTTTGCTGCACTGTGTTATTATGCTGTTGGAAGTTTTACGGAGGTGGTGGGTGATGGCCTGGAGCTCAGTGAGTTCTCAGTCAGCAAGGCTGTGACAGCAGTTACACCTTTGTTGCAATTCTCCATAACACTGCAGTCAGGGAAAATGTCCAGATTCCTGAGGAGGAAGAGGAGGATCATGCTGGAAGTAGAGGGCAGGATGATGGATATTTCTTTTTTTACCATAAAAAAAAATCAAATATTTCAATATTTCCCATTATGGTACAATGTTGCCTTGAGGCAACAAACTCCAAAATCCCTCAAAATGAAAATATGCAGAAAATAAATCTTGATTATGAATTAATAAGTACCACATTCTATTTTAAGTAGAAATAAATAAACTTTTTTTTACCCAATGCTATCATAATATGTACCATCCCTGCTGACAAAGCCAATAGCCTCATAGAATTTGCAATGGTTTTAATGGTTATAATGGGAATTGTATTGGATTTAATGGAAACTGTAATGGCCCTTGTGGGTCTATAATGGTACCTCTTGCCTTCTATTGTTGGCATGTTATGTCTACCATTAAGGACCAATAATGGTAATGGTTTTAATGGTTAGCTGATGGTTTTTAATGGTATTTGTGGTGGAAACCAATAGAATTTCTCTGGTATTTATTGTTTTTCTTCAGCGGGGATAAAAGTGTACATTCGCAAACTTTTTATTAAGCTATGGATATGTGTTATTTTTCAAATAACCAGTCTTTTTCTTCAGTCTGTGTGAGCTCCAAATACAGTAGCTCCCTGGTGCACTCTATAGAAGTCACTAGTTTTTAGAGTGTATTGAACTACAAAGTGGGGGGGGGGGGGGGGGGGGGCATGGACACTTCATGGACACACCAGCCACAAGCTAGCCAGCTAACTGTGATGAGTACTGTATGTTTTCCTCTTCAAAACAGCAAATGTAGACAAGGTTATAGATTTAACAAGCAAATGTGTCTGTATATTGACATAGTGAGTTGAATATTTAACAATACTTCAGAACATGTCTGTGTATTGACGGACTCATGTAAAGGTAAGAAGTGCTGCTTTGTTCATTGATGATGCTGTGAGCAGCCATGCTGATTTGAACTCAGAGTTGAGGTGAGTAGAAATTCCCAGTTGATGGAGTGTTTTCTTTGGGTTTTTCCTGGTCTGAGGTGTTATGAATTACAATAATGTTTTGTTTGGGTTTGTCACTTTTGAAAAGCAATATGAAAATGAATATTTAAGCTTGCCTTGCATCTCCAGGGTTGGGGGGTTGGATTCCCGCCTCCACCCTGTGTTCTCCCCCATGTTTGCATGTTCTCCCCGTGCTTCGGGGGTTTCCTCCCCCAGTCCAAAGACATGCGTTGTAGGCTGATTGGCATTTTCAAATTGTCTGTAGTGAGTGAATGTGTGTGCGATGGGTTGCCCGAGTATCCTGGGATATAGGCTCCAGGCTCTTCACAACCCTGTGTAAGATAGGCGGTATAGAAAATAGATGGATGGAAGATATTAACTTTATATTAATTCTAAGAAATTAACCTGCTTTTTTTTTCTCAATTTGTTACCCCTGGTAACACAAAAGCTGCTAAAACTCTGCATGCTCACATTTTTATATTTTGAGGGGAGGGGCGTTGTATATAAGTAATTTATTTACCACTTTTCCTGAATTTCTCTCTTTGCTTTTCTTTTAATCTGATTAAGTATTTTGCTTTTGCACTTTATTATGTTTGGCTTTGAATGAAGGAACCCTTGGCTTTCATCCCTTGGCATATGTTTTGTTTACAACCTTTGTTTTGTGTACAATTGTTGATTAATAAAAGAAAGGAAAAGAAGAATGCTGCATTACATTTCCATATTGGAGCTCACAGGCCTGCGTGGGAAATTCCTGTGATATACTGTATAGGGCAGACAGTACTGTATGTGCGTGTATGTGTGTGTGTGTGTGTGTGTGTGTGTGTGTGTGTGTGTGTTCATGAGTAGCGTCGAAGCTTCTTCAGCTGTGCATTCAGCAGATGACAGCTTGCTTTCTACTGCTCTTTTTCAGCCCTCAGACAAATGGCATGTTGATGCAAGAATGGAAAAATAGTATTAAAATAGTATATATTATGGAACAGGGAACTCTATCACATGAGTGAAGGTAAGATGAGGCTGTTTCTTCATTTATTTCTGACCTGGAAGCTGTACTTGAGCTTGTATATCTCTGAGATAAAAAATTACTTGAAATTAAGGATTTGCTAATTGAAACAAGGTGATTTATTCTATTTAAACATGAGGGTTTGCGATTGAGTGATTAGATTGTTTTTAGCATTAAAAATGATAGCAGAATATCTTCTGGTTATTTCTGGCAAAGATTAATGATACAGTGAAGTCTTTCAAATACAACACCCATATTGCTATAATGATGAAATACATGGTGTTTGCACAGCAGTTAAAAAAAAAAAAAAATCCCTTGAACATGTGGGGGTTCGATTCTCGCCTCCACCCTGTGTCTGTGTGTGTGTGTGTGTGTGTGTGTGTGTGTGTGTGTGTGTGTGTGTGTGTGTGTGGAGTTTGCATGTTCTCCCAGTGCTTCGGGGTTTCCTTTGGGTACGCCGGTTTCCTCCCCCAGTCCAAAGACATGCATTGTAGGCTAATTGGCATTTCCAAATTGTCCGTAGTGTGTGAATGTGTGTGTGGTTGTGCCCTGCAGTGGGTTTGGCACCCCATCCAGGATGTCCCCCGAGTTCCCGGTATGTGGTATGGAAAATACATGGATGGATGATTTACATCTCCACCAAATTACGGTACTTATTTCCACCGGCTGTTTACATAAATAAACACCCCATGTGATGCCTTGGCAGCACAAGGCCATGTCTTGATGTACAATATACCTTGAAAAGCAACTAGTTTACACATAAAATGTTCCCAGGTGCTTTAATTTCACCTGAGGAAATGGGACTATTGGTAATTGTTATTTACCAAAACTTTACAGGTTTGCTCGATCTTGTTTAGGTGTTGTGTATGTATTATTTTGTCAAATATTTTTGCATACAATTCTAATGAAATTATCATTCTCAGGACATTGTATCTGCTTCCAATTCCCCTTAACAGACACAGAGAGCTGCACGCACATGTTGTAAGAGTTAAAGAGCCTCATTAACAGCTTGTAAAAATGTGACAAAGTTAATTAGGGAGTACATCTCCTCTTTCCTCCATGCAACAGTGAAGGACAGGTCCTGTTTCTAATCAGCCTAAACATCAGCAGTGAGGAGATCGCCTGGGTTTCATTCTACACAGCTGGCTCAGAGTCACGTTCTCTTGGTCTGATGTGACACAGCTAAACAGTTAACCTGTACCATGACACATTTAATGTATTCACTCGTATTCACCGGTGGATACACAGTACGGTCCAAAAATCTGAGTCCACTAAGACTGTTTAGGAAAAAAATGACTGCAATTTCCCCTCTTCTTAGTGTTATCAGTTTGAAATAAAGCCGCAGATAATTCAATATTCACTCGGCTTCTCACAAAACTCTGTAATCGTTACTCACTTACAAACATGTCAAACTTTGTTTCTAATCTTGTTCTTTAATCTTTTAATCTTCTTTATCAACCCAAGCACTCCCTCAGATCCAAAACCTCCATCCTAATTCTTCACTTTGGTGACTGGGCCTTTTCTAGAGTAGCTTGCTTACTGTGGAAGTCTCGTTTTTCCTAACAGTTACAGCGCTTCACTACAGAATGAAAGCCATTATTTCCATTCACAAGCGTAACTAAGTACCCATGCGGAATTTATGAGTAGTGTAAATCATTAATCGGTTAAAAGCGGTCATTACAGAATCGTCCTGATAACGTGTGTGGCTAAATTGGTTTTCATCTGGATTGTACACCGATCAGCTATAACAGTAAAATCACCGACAGGTGACGTGAATAACATTATCTCATTACATTGGCACCTGTAAAGGGGTGGGATATATTTGGAAGCAAGTTAACCATCAGTTATCGAAGTTGATGTGTAGGAAGCAGGAAAAATGGGCAAGCGACTTTGACAAGGACCAAACTGTGATGGCTAGACGACTGGGTCAGAACATCTGACCAAAACTGCAGGTCTTGTAGGGTGTCCCCGGTATGTAGTGGTTAGAACCTACCAAATGTGGTCCAAGGAAGAAACTTGTGAACCGGCGATAGGGTCATGGGCTCCCAAAGCTCATTGATGCGTGTAGGGAGCGAAGGCTAGCTCTTCTGGTCCGATCCCACAGAAGAGTTACTGTAGCACAGATTTCTGAAGTAGTTAATGCTGGCTCTGATAGAAAGGTGTCAGAACACACAATGTATCACAGCTCATTGAGTATGGGGCTGTGTAGCTGAAGACCGGTCAGATTGCCCATACTGACCCCTGTCCTCCATCGAATGCTCCTACAATGGGCACATGAGCATCAGAACAGGACCATGGAGCAATGGAAGAAGGTGGCCTGGTCTGATGAATCATGTTTTCTTTTACATCATGTGGACAGCTGGGTGCGTGTGCATTGCTTACCTGGGGAAGAGATAGCACCAGGATGCACTACGGGAAGAAGACAAGCCGGCGGAGGCAGTGTGATGCTCCGGACAGTGTTTTGTTTTGTCATATTAATTGTCCTTTTCTGGCAGTTTTAGTAGGTAATACTCATTATACAACAATTAATTGTGGTCTACTAATCTGATTGGCCGAGTGGCGTTCCATGACTGCTTATGTTTAGTATAACCACACTGGGATGTTACACTGCTTGTATCAGTCCACTCATCGTTGTGTACTCACCACATAAAATTTCACTTTTACCAACAGTCTCACTGAAATGGTTACTACAGTAAAGTTAGCAACTTATCAATCATCAGAGGACACTCTGAGCTAGCTAGCTAGCTAGTCAGCTAGCCGATGAGCCATAAAGTGAAAGTAGCTTCTTCGGGATCGTTTTCTGCTAGTGGAGCAAAAATACACGAATTAAATTTGTTCATATTGTGTCCAAAATGTCAGTTACTCAAAATTAATTAATGAATTGATTTATTTATAAACTGTTGTATAAATGCAATATCACACTCACTATCATGCTGTTAAATTGAATATTGGCACGGCTGTGATTACCTACGGGCAAATGCTGATATTGAGTATAACTGCACTCCTGCTTGTGCAATATTTCTTAAATAATGTATTGTATTATTGTGTTATACACTATCTTTTTATGTTACAGGTTTTGTTTATTTACCCACAGTAATGTTTTCTTGTTATTAATATTTAGCTACATGGGATATAACACAATGGTGCTGTAGAATGTATTTATTGCACTAGCTACCTGATATTATGCAATAAAGTAGGAGTCACTTCTTGTGTGTAGTTTACACTCAATTTTAGGGTTGTTCACCACCATTACTCCAGGCCAACTAATTTGCTGTGATTCCTGTCAAGACAACAGTTGACTGTACCATTAGCTAGATAAAGTATTTTTTGTTTTTGTGTTGTGAATTCATTAGCACTTAATACCATCTTCCTTAATACCGTCTTCCTTAATACAGTCTTCCTGTATTGATGGGATATTGTTATGTGAGGAGAAATGGACTTGACCAGATTACAGATAGTTCTGAATTCAGATTAATGTGCTGTTCTTTTGTGGATAGGCACTATTTAGGCAAACTTCAACATGCCTGATGCATATTTGGGATAATGATATGCACTGCATTAATGAGCTGGGTAAGAGTGGGAATTGGGAGAAACTGGGACCACATTGGGAGAAAATGGGGGCTTTAATAAAATAATTATTTGTGGAGAAAAATGTAGCAGTAGTAATATTGCATACAGAATCATACTTGTTTATTGAATATCAGTTGTTTGCCTGATGTCGATGTTTTAAATGTTTTAATGTGAATAGGATATCCAAGTGTATTTTAATTGAATATCAGAAATTCTCAATAAGCTACATCTGAGTTGTGATGCAAACATTTGAATCATGTCATGCCTCTAGTCGATTGTAGCATAAATAAAGGCTGCTAATGGTGACTACTTCACCTGTACTGGGGTACAGCAGTGTGAGAACCCCATTCATGATTTTCTGTCTGTAAAACATGCCACAGCTGTTCAAACATTCTGACTTTAGATGGAAGTTTGGCTGCACAGTACAGACGTCTTGGTAATTACAGAGTCACGGTAGCTCCTGGAATTCACATGTACACGTGTACACTGCCTTAAAAAAACAACAAAAAAAATAATAGAAAGTCGACTTTTCTAAAGCGCTTCCACTTCCCATCTGTCCACTGTAGTATTAATCTAACCATTATTAGCGGAGCAATCAAGCTGATCACAGATCAGTGCAAAGGGGTACTTAATTCCCAGCCTTAAAGCCACTATGTGGTATTTTGCAGCTTGCTGGACAGCATTATAGAGGATCTGAGGAGACACCTCCATTCTCTGGAGTTGAGAAGTGTGAGATTTCAAAGGCCAGCTTCAAAAGTCTGGCAAATACAGATTGCTGGCCATCATGAGGTGGTGACTCAAGTCACTTTACTGTCACATTTATAAGAGGAGGATAAAGGGGAGAGACGGCAGATGGTTATTGTTTAGAGACTGGTGTTTTTATGGTTATGTAACACTGGCATGCCAAGAACACTTTGAGCACACATGCTGAGCTTAATAGTATTCTATGTTCTTTTTTCTCTGGACTGAACGTCGGCTTCTGCTTAGAAAATATCTTGAAATATGGTTTAAAGAGAACGTGCCTGTGTGTGTTGTCATGTCAAGTCAAGTCGATATGTCATTTGCGCAGTATGTCAAGGCATACTAATATAAATGCTTATGGTGAAGCTCACTTACCTTATAAGGCACGGAAGATACAAAACACACAATAACCAACCTTATTTTAAACAAATATGATTCAAATAAAAGAAAATAACTATATTAAGAATACAGTATATAAAACATGAGCCTGGAGCATATCCCAGGGGACTCGGGGCACAAGGCGGGGGACACCCTAGACGAGGTGCCAACCCATTGCAGGGCACAATCGTAGAGATGCTAATCAGCCTACAGTGCAGGTGTTTGGACTGGGTGAGGACATCTGAGTACCTGGAGGAAACCTCCAAAGCACGGGGAGAACATGCAAACTCCATGCAAACTGTCACACAGGACAGAGTTATTATTTTCCTAATAATTCTATGGCCCATCGTCCATTACTCCTGACATACTTCTGGAAAAACTCATAATTTTCTTTCATTTTGTTTGTTGTTAGCTCTGTGCGCTGTGGTGGACAGCAGGCTAACTTTTCTACTAGTTCTGTTCACTTGGCGAAGTGATACGGAACTGTAATGCGGTCAAGACCTGACTGGAACTACTTTTGCTGTGCATTTACTAAAAAAAAAAAATTATTGCACACCTCAGAACGTCTGTCAGCCAATCAGAACCGAGAACTCAACAGTGCTGTGGTATAAATAATATTTTCTTTTGCAGTGTGGAAAAGATTGAAAGATTTTTCTCGCTGCCTAGGGATATACTATAAAACAAATTCTCCCATATCAGGCATATAAAATCAATAAAGTGTGTATTAATGTATCTTCAGCTGGGTGCTGTGGATCAAGATCTTCTTTTTCTTAACTGGAAAAGAGCACTGTAAGAAATCCTCGTCACAGGCAGGACGATAATCTGTATAAACCCTGTGTTTTATCTGTTACAAACCTGTCTGAACCTGTGTCTCTCCTCCCTCTCATCTCTCCACCCCCAGTACACACAGCCAGGGGCGAATAGTCAAACGGCTGACTCTCATGCCTGAGCAGGAAGGCCCTGTATGGGTTACACTCACACCTACACAGAGAGAATCCTGTCTATTGAGACATGCTAGAACAGATCAGCCTTTCAGAGAGAGCCAGGCGCCCTGAGCGTGCGTGTGTGTGTGTGTGTGTGTGTGTGTGTGTGCCTCCACCTCACTGTTGTTTACCGCTCAGCACGTGTGTGTATGTGTGTGTGTGTGTGAGAGAGAGCCAAGCTTGCCAGCACTGTAGCTGCCCTTGGGTCTGAATCTGCCACGTCAGTTGACCATCTCTACTCGGCTGACCTGTGAGAAAGGGAAGCTGCATACACTCTGTGTGTTTGTGTGTTTGTGTGTGTGTGCATGTGTGTAGACTCCCAGCCTGCGTGTTCATTGGGAACTGGAATAAAGAGCTCTCTTCTAAAGAACTGGAACGAGATCAGAGCACAGGCAATTTTCTCTAAAGGAGTTCCTAGCTGGAGCTTGTTCTTGTCTGCACTTATTCACCCTTCACACATGTGGTTTGGATTCAGCGAAGATGAGTGGTTTTCTCTACCGAGGCAGGTGAGATGTTTACCGTCAGCACTCTGAACATGACTCGAAACTCTGAGAGAGCGTTTTTGATTGCTGTGGCGATGGTTTGTCGTTGCTGGGGGGATATGGGGGGAGAAAATTTTTTTAAGCTTTCTTTTTTGTGTGAATTTGAATACAGATGTTGTCTTAACCTCACGAAGAAGTATAAAACTGGGCAGAAAAGCTCGATTTAATTTGTATGCTCTCACCCTGAACTCTGAAATCACTTGCTGAAGTGTTTGCCGTAGGAGATAACGGTGGATTTGCTCAGTGCACACACAGTGCTGACAATCTTCTGTCAGATCTGACATTTCAGTGTTTTGTGGAATTGACAAATGGCCTGTTTGATATAACTTTAAAAGACGACATATTTGGTTTTATTTAGCAGTGTTTACAGATCGAGTGTTTTTTATCTACGAGTAGCACCAAGCAGGTGTTCTGAATTGCCGTGGTCACCTGAAAGGATGATTTATGATGGTTTTATTTGGGGGGGAAAGAAGATCTGGTGGAAAACTAACAACGGTACACAATGGTTATCCCTCACACGTTCATTCACACACACACACACACACATGCTGACTCACACCTGAGAGGGTGGATCAGCAGACATGCTGAGACAACTGACACACTCCTTCTGTCAGCTGTTTATGGAAGACCATCTGCTCTTGTTCCAGTGATGTTCCTGTGCTTTAAAGAGATCGTCACTAGCTTTTAGAGCTCAGGCAAATTAATGCTGCTGCAAATGCTCTTCATTGACCCTGAGGTCAGAGGCAAATGAGTTAACGGACACATTTTCACACCGTCTAGTCAGCGGTGTTGTCTCAACTCATACTTATCTGATGAGCATGAATCACTCGGCTCTGAGAATGACATCATTAAAAGGATGAGATGAGAGATCTTTATACTTTATATTACACTACACAAGTATATGTACAGTTGCGCTTGCATACGTAAACATAAGTTCTGTTATATACAGGATTTCGCAGAGGTTTTTTGTGAGCGTTGCGGACAAAAAGGCTTGCTTTTGTTTTTTTTGTTTGTTTGTTTTTTGCAATTTGCAGCATTTTTTTTTTGTGTTTTTGCGAAAAACTACCTGAATTGGCGAAATTGCAGTAACGCAAAATAGTTTTGCGTGGTCTCTCGCAGTGATGTTTGTTGGTAAATGAGACCTTTTAGCTGTACTCATGTTCGATGGACGTGGATCAAAGAGAACTTTGGCTGAAAGCTTGTTGTGATGATGTCACCTGACGTGTTTTAGACCAAATCTGCAGAAAATCTGCGAAAAATTGCAATCTCCTCGGAATATTGCAGAGTTTGTTTGATTTTGCATTCTTTTTTGTGCGATTGCAAAATGGTGTTTACATTGAAGGACTAAGTTCTGAGGAATATATACATATATATATAGTCATTTAACAAAAATAAAACATCTCCAGTCAGATGTTAGCTGACTATGAGGCATGTGTCATGCAGAAGCGAAGGAACTGTTAAGTGACTCATCTCCTCCACAGAGTTCTTGCTTGCAACACACTGCTGCAGCAATACTGAGCCAATGACCGTGATTCATCAAAGTTGAGTGTAAGCGAATGCCAATTTGAGCACACGAAATGACATACAAACCTCATATACATCTAATTTCCACAAAACATTCCCTAGTTTATGCAGGTGTTATGATAGACAATAATAATAGGCTTCAGTTATCCAAGAGCCAAGGAAGATCTGAGGAGAGAAAGAGCTGTCCTGTGATCCAAAGATCAAATAGTAGTAAAAATGTATTTTTTATGTAATTCGGTGAAGCTAATGCTACATTTGACTTAAGCTTATAACTTGACATTTCCAACCTCTTGCTTGTAATTATGTCATCCTCAGAGATGAGTGATTCACACTCAACAGATCATTTCAATTCAATTCAATTTGATTTGTATAACACTTTTACCAATGGACATTGTCTCAAAGTAGCTTTACAGAAACGTATAAACACAGGATACAGATTTAAGTGTGTGAATTTATCCCTATTGAGTGAGCCGGTGGCGACGATGGCGAGGAAAAACTCCCTCAGATGATATGAGGAAGAAACCTTGAGAGGAACCAGACTCAGAAGGGAACCCGCCCTCATCTGGGTAACAACAGATAGTGTGAAAGTAAAAGAAAGTTCATTATAGTTTTATATCAAGCGGTACCATCCTCAACAATCTCCAGGCTGTAGCCTCCAGTTGATGAGAGCTCCATCCAGAAGTAGGGCATCAGGATGGATCAGGCAGAAAGGGTCAGGAACACTGGCATCTCCATAAAATCATGTGTGGCTCGACAGTAGGAGAAAGAGAGAGGGAGGTAAAGAGAGGGAGAGATTATTAGGTATGCTTACTATCCTGTGATGGATAAGATTGTGTACTTTGCATAAAAGAAAGTCTATTCATGGTAGGCTTGAGTAAACAAATACGTTTTCAGCCTAGACTTAAACACTGAGACTGTGTCTGAGTCCCGAACACTAATTGGAAATATGTTCCATAAAAAGTAATAAGTGTGGGATGAGACAATGACAGTAAGGGTGTGAAAATGTGTCCATTAAATCCTTTTGTTTAAAATGAGACTATAGTGCTATTTGCTTTAGATCATTCAACGCAGAGATGTAATAATTGGTTAAAGCTAGAACACTGACTGAACATTTAGCTGTTTTGAGGAGGTACAGCGGACGTAAATACTCTACACACACCCCAGTTTTTTGGGATGTAAAAAAGAAACCATTATAAATCATGTCAGATAGCAACCAATAACATTCAAGAAACATTTTAGGGGAATAAAATAAAAAGAAAAAAAGAACAATAGTAATAACCTGTTTGTATAAGTGTATGCACCCTTTCACCAATACATGGTTAAAGCACATTTTGCATGTAATACAGGACTCCAACTTAGAACATCCCGATTTGGCCAATTTCATTTCACTCTTCCTACAAAAATGCCCCAGATCTTTCAGATTCTGAGGGGATTTCCTGTACACAGCCCTCCTCTAGTCACTCCACGGGTTTTATATTGGATTAAGAGTTGGGCTCTGACTAGGTCATTCCTGAACTTTGGTCTTCGTCTTCTGAAGCCGTTCCTTTGTCGACTTAATTTTGTGATTTGGGTCGTTATCGTGCTGGAAGGGAAATGTTTTCTTCATCTTCACCTGTCTAACAGACACCTGCAGGTTTTGTGCGAAATAACTACTGTATTTGGAGCTATCCATTATTCCCTCTATCTTGACTAATCCCAGCTGAAGAGAAGCATTCCCCATAGCATGATGCTGCTACCACCATGATTCACCATGGGTATGGTGTTCTTGTTTTATGCCAAACACATCTTTTAGAATTATGCCCCAAAGGTTCTACCTTGGTCTCATCAGACACATTATCCACATGGTTTTGGCAAATTTGGACTCTAACACAAAGTTAGACACACATGATGGTCTAGAATGTGTTTGTGTGTATGATGCAGCATGACGATGATCCTGTGCACAAAGCGAGCTCCATGAAGACATGGTGCGTTAAGGTTGGAGTGGAAGAGCTCGAGTGTCCTGCACAGAGTCCTGACCTCAACCCCACTGAACACTTTTGGGATGAACTGGAACACCGACTGCACCCCAGACCTCCTCACACAGTGTGCCTGAGTGCCTGATCTCACTAATGCTCTTGTAGATGAATGAACACAAATCCCCACAGCCACACCCCAAAAATCTAGTGGAAAGCCTTCCCAGAAGAGTGGAGCTTATTATAACAGCAAAGCCAGAATAAAACTGGAATTGGATGTTCAACAAGCACATATGGATGTGATGGGCTGGTGTCCACAAACTTTTGACCATATAGTTATACATATGTCTGATGTGAATATAGAGGAATTGGAAAGAAGTAGCTATATAGCAACTTAAATATATAGAATGAAAAACTATATTTTAGCAAAATATAATTCTGGTAAGACTTGGGTCATTAGAGATAATCCAATGGCTGTTTCACATAGACATGAGAATATTGCTTAAAACTATTACTAGAAAGTGAACAAGATTAAGAGAATAACTGTCATTTTCTTTTCAGACACTGCAATGGGAATAGAGAGGCCATTCCTAATATGAAGGGTGAGTTTTCAGCCCCATCGACATCTCTGTTCACATATCACTTCACTCGTTTCAGTCTTTATCAAGAAGAAGTGATGGTATTTCACATCTACACATTTCTCACATGCAGCAGTTTAACACTCAGTCAGACCCACCCCCCCTCTCACCTCATTTTCACACCGACTCACATTCCTCTCCTACCAGTATGCTTTTGTACTTTTGTTAATACGCTCCTAATGCTAATGGTTAAGAGTTACTTGTGTGAAAATTCTACTAAATAACACTCATTAATACAGTCACTTTTCTGGCCTGACACTGTGCAGCATTTCTTTACCTCTATACCTCTAGGCGCACTTCCAGTACACATCACTGGCACATAGTAAAAAGACCTTTAATAAGTTCTAACGAGGTCTGTGCGTGGGCTTTTTTTTTAAGAACTGTAAGAAATCCTTGCTCTGCCAATACTGCTGTGATTATGCACCCAGGGACCTCTCTTCTCCTTCTTTTTAGGAGAAAAAAAAAAAGAAACACATCATTGTAGCCCATTGAGGCCATTCCTGGAACTTTCCCTGGTGACTTTTTTTTTAATGGTTTGGCACTATTCACTATACTATACTACTCCTGGTTCGGTTTATAGAAAGCTAGATGTGTATATGAATGATGACTTTTGTGACCTGCCGTGCCTAAATACATGAATCTGTACCCATGTACATAAATCTGAAGTGAATTAAAATGTTCACTGGAGCGCTGCCTGGTACACACACTCCCTTTTGTAATCAGTCAACAGGTTGTTTCCGGTTGTGTTGCATCCACATGCACTTAAAAGTGCTTTTACATACATAATCATGTCACACGGTGGAATAGCAACATTCAGCTCGATTGGCGGAGCACATACCAACAGTACTGGCAATTAGCATGCTACTTAGCAGGCTAATTACAACAAATATAGTTTGTGGGTGGTGAGTTACTGAAATGGCCCAATGTGGACAATGGTGGTTGATGAATAAGTGTATTTACCGAATAAATAATAACAACACGCAAACACGATGGTCAGAGGCAAATAGATTTGAAATGAAATGTAAACAAATACGACAGAGTCGCAATTATGTAGCATGGTAAAGTATGAAAATATTTCGCACACAGATTTCTCCAGCGATGAAACTGAGAAAGGACCACCGCTGCAGACCCACAGCCTGAGGGAGTTCGAGAAGGTAGGTTCTTGTTCCTGCCTTCCTGCATCCTGACAATTTCCCCACCAGCTTGTGGGAAGCATTTGTCAGTTTACACAGTGCAGTGGTTGGAGTTTTGTATGTTTTGAGCACGTATGTGGAGACAGAGCTTCCAAGTTCACCGTTGGCAACAACGAGGAACTTGTGTTGATGTTTAAAAAAAAAAGAAAGAAAGAAAGAAAAAAGAAAACATACCCAGCCATGCTCTAAAACATTCAGCCTGATCAGTATGATCAGCTGCATCTCATCGTTTAGTATGCGAGTCGTTTTTGCTTCATATCCAAAAGACATAAATATCAGCACTGGCAAGATCTTTCAAATCTTGTCACCTCTGCTCAAACTCAGCTTCCCTTCAGCTTCCCCACAAATGGACGTGCACAAATACGCCTGTCCAAATGGGGCTGATTTGCTAAGGCCTTCACAGCTGGGACACACAGCTGGGTTCTAAGGGACGTCTCCGGAACAGAGGGGGATCAGCCAGGTCTAATGCACTGAACACATGACTGGATCTGCATGCAAAATGCCTTCTGGGAAGAGAGCCAGCGTATTATGGTTATGATATAACTTCAGTGGTGCTCCTTTCAATTGCTGTAGGCCTTGGTGGAAGGTTGCAGTTTTTCTTGGGGGGAAGGCGAATGTGTGTGTGTGTGTGTGTGTGTGTGTGTGTGAGTGTGTGTGTGTGTTATTTTCTTTTCTTTGTACTGTTTTCATGACTATAGAAATATATACATGGCACTTTTTGTTATTTTAATATATATTCAAACCTTTCAAGCGATAAATTGATTTTTGTTGAGCTCTTGCTTTTCAAAAATGTTCACACACGCATACATACAGATCATACAGATCAGTGAATTTATTTCATGAAAACTAAATATGGTGTGGTGTGTGTGTGTGTGTGTGTGTGTGTGTGTGTGTGTGTACGTGTGTGAGATTTCGTCCTGCTGGATGATAGAGAGGAATGTTGATTTGGCTTGAGCTAATGTGACACATTCAGCCTGTAACCTACAGTCTATGGATCTGTCAGCTCAAAAGAAACACATTCTTGCCAAAATACCATTTGTAAATGTCAAACATCTCTGCGGTGTGATGGAGATCTAGTTGCGGAAAAAAAGTCCCAAAAGTCAAAATATGCTTTCTCAAATAGCACTTATTGCTGTGTTTAAAAAAATATATATGCATATGGAAAGCATATGGCCACCTATGAAAACACTTTGGAATTGACCGCAAAAACATTTAGACTGATATGAAGAGAAGGTTTGCATATAATTTTGTCTATTAAAACCTTAGGACAAATTATAGTTGCTAATCTGTTATTTTGCCCTTATTACAAAGGTTTGCCAAGAAGCATGGATTTTTTGACAGGCTCTGTCAAGACCAGATTATTGCGTGCGTTTGCGGCCTGGCCGTGAACCTTTCAGCGTTGAGCTGTCATAATCAGAGTGGTTTCGGGTACAGAGAGAACGCATAAAATTACTTAGACTTGAATGTTGCTGGAGCGTTGGAATCTTTCTCTCATTTTTGTTTTGTTATTCGCTTAAAATTAGGTCACGCTTTTAAGCACAATTACAGCATAAGCTTTGCAGCAGCTGGGATCCCCCCCACACACACTACCATAATACTTATTCTGCATCACAAAAAAGTACCTCATCCCCAAAAATGGCTTAGGACTAAATGTACTTTTGATCCTTTGTATGTATAAGATGGTTATTCTTGAATGACTGTGTGGTGCCAGGCTGCGTGGACTAACCAACTGATCCAGAGAGGAGGAATATAACGGCTAACATGTGGCCCTGTGTGTGGATCCTCTGCTGAGCTTATACATATGGAAATCCTTCCTTGCCCTCCATATCCTCCTTCCACCTCCCCCAGTCCAACCATTACATTTGCTTTCCTCCAGCTCCCTCAAATTCGCCTGGATTGCTGGGTTATTATTCTCTGACATGAATGTGATACCTGATACGCTTGGTCTAAATTGCTTTCATTTCCAATATCGTGCAGAACAGGAAAGACACAAAAAAGGGGGTCAGCGACAGCGAGACATGGAAGGACATTTGGTCTGGAGTTTTTAAAACTGTAGCTGGAGGAAAACTTGTTGTCATGAGTACTTGCGCCTCCTGTTGGTGGACATGCCACGGGTTTGAAGATCTATCAGTGTTCAGGTTAATACTGCGCCGGTCGCTCTCGCATTCATGTTGTGCAGACGGAGTGAGAGAGCAAGACCAGACTGTTTAATTGGAGCCAGGGACATGCAGTAAATCTGTAGCCTTCATCAAAAGGTCAGAGCCACCATGCAGAGTAAATTTTGGAGACAGTCATGGTTGATAATGATAATATAGTGTTCAGAGATAATCTAGCCCATAGCTCTGTATGGGAGAGATGCACTGCCATTTTTTATACAGCCACACACACACATTATATAAATAAATATACATATATATATATATATATATATATATATATATATATATATATATATATACACATTACATTATATACAGCTTATACATTGAGATCAAGCTGTGTTTGTGTTTGTGTGTGTGTGTGTGTGTTTGAATTAATAAGCTGTTCTCTGTCTGTTTTTTTTACTCCCTAAGAGCATATGGAAATAATTATAAATACAAATGCACAGACAGACCGGGGGGGGGTGGATTTTTTTTATGAATCGCTTCAGCACTCAGTGGTCAGCGTAATGCAGCAATTACTGTATTGTACAGCACAGACATTTACTGAGGTTGAACAGCCTCAGAAAGTAAATTCTGCTCTGTAAATCTTACCACCCACCGGCCAAATTGTGCACCAAAAAAGCAAGATAATAACGAAGAAAGATTTCAAATTTGCAGATTTAATGGGACCTCGGATGACGAATGGGCCGCGGTCAAATTCCTGAGTGACAGCGAGCTCGGCCTAGTCTTTTCCTCAGTTGAAAACGCCACTAAATCATGAGGCGAACTGCTTTTAATTAAATGTAACCTGTCTCTCTTACATGCCAGTTTTCCTCCGACAACTTTCTGAGTCACTGTACAGACACTACAGGCCGGACTATAAGCCCAGCACTGACCCAACTCCTTCTCTTACAGCACTCACGGTCCAAACCATCTGTCTGAATGCCTTATTCCACTACATCATGTAGTTTTCCTCTTCCTAATGATTTCCCAAAATACATTTTGGAGGAATCTTTCACCCGAAGAGCTCACTGTAGCATAGTGACTGGTTATTATGATCTCATTAGCATGCTAATTGGCCCCTTCTCGTTTTGACCCATTATTAGTCATATTAGTAATTATTATTATTATTATTATTATTATTATTATTGGATGAGCTACATCTTTTAAACATATAATTCCATGTGTGTGATGGTTGTGTGTAGAAAATCTGAACCCAAAAAAAAAAGAAAAGAAGAGAGACCAGGTTAACAGATTGTATGTTTTTATAATGACTCACTTTTGTCTTGACTTGAAGTTCACGGCTCGTAAATCTTTTCCTGATGGGCCTTTTGGCTTCTCTTTCTGCAACATAGAAATATGTGCTGTATAAAGCGTTTCAGTTCCGAACAAATCTCTTTATGCCGGACTGTCAAGACAACGGCTTTGAACTAAGAAAACGGAAAGCTGACTCGTGACATGGCAGGTGTGTGTGTTTCTTTATGAGGCTGAGATCTGATTTAAGATTTAAAAAATCAATGATCTTAGATAAATGTTAAAAAACAAAACAAAAAAACATGCAATATCGTGTGTCAGTTTTCAGGCATCTGTGAGATTTATGAATAAAAGATTGGACCACAATTTTGGATGGTTTTAGCTGATCCATTTAAACAACCATTCTTGTAGTATTCTTGAATTCTTTTCCTGTCCATCTGGTATTCCTGGTTCTCATGACATTTACATTTGTATATATGTACATTACAACACGGTCAGGTGGAGAGAGCTGATGGAGTTTTTGGAACAGCTGGGTTTTCTGGGGTTTTTGTTTATTTGTTTGTTTGTTTTAGCGGACTGAATGAATTTGTGTGGTGGTGGTGGTATCACCCGGTGAAATTCTTTTGGAGATCAGGTGATCAGGGTGTAATGTATAGTGATGAGTGACTCCATATAGGCAGGCGAAGTTCCATCGGGCTACTCTATAGGCGAGCATCAAGGCCTTGAATTGAATGCAAGCGGTTAAGAGGAGTCAGTGAAGTCAAGCGGTACAATAATACACTATATGGCCAAAAGTATGTGGACCCCTGCCCATATGTGGTTCTTCCCAAAACTACTGCCACACAATTTGAAGAGCAGGATTGAAAAACTGTAGAAAGGAAGCGTGTCTGCTACAGTGCCTTTGAGGATTACAATTTCACTTCACTGGAACTGAGGCCCAAACCTGTTCCAGCATGACATGTCAAGGTTGGACTGGAAGAACTCGAGTGTCCTGCACAGAGCCCTGGCCTCAACCCCACAGAACACCGTTGGGATGAACTGGAACTCCGACTGCTCACCAGTGCCTGATCTCACTAATGCTCTTGTATCTGAATGAACACAAATCTCCACAGCCATGCTCCGAAATCTAGTGGAAAGCCTTCCCAGGAGTGTGGGAAGTGTGGGAAGAGGGAATACAGCTGGAATGGGATGTTTAAAAAAGCAACTATGAGTGTAATGGTCAGGTGTCCACATATTTTTGGCCATATAGTGTATTTCAATTCGGTTCAATTCAGTTTGATTTGTGTAGCACTTTAAACTGTATGTTGTCACGAAGTAACTTTGCAGAGATCCAGAGATTTGTATCCCTAATGAGCAAAACTGATAATGGCAAGGAAAAACTCCCTGAAATGTCATAAGGACAAAATCAGAGCAGTGGTAGCTCGGTGGTTAAGGCATTGGGTTGCTGATCAGTACGTTGTTAATTTAAATCCCTGCTGTGCCAAGCTGTCACTGTTGGGCTCCTGAGCAAAACCAACAGCTGCTCAAATAAAAGCATCAGCCAAATGAGATAAATGTAAATGTAAAACTTGAGAGAAACCATCCTTCTGGGTGACACCAGATAATGGGATTATAAATCGTAATAATATATCGTTTCTTCTATTATTTGATTATTTTCTGATTCATTTCGTTTCCTACCATTGCTTGTTTTTCTCACGCTGACTCTGACTTTTCTCTCGCAGTTTACCAGCGCAGGTAATGATACTGATTTCACTGGGGACGTTTCTGTCCCCAAGGAGATGTGTACTGCATGTGAGATCATGTTTAGAGAACTCAGCCCAGTTTTGCGTTCTGGAACACTGGTCCGTGAGTGGCAGTAATCCGATTTCGAAAACCTTTCGTCTACTTTAACGACCGCACTCAAGTACTCGCTCACTCCCGTGAAAAACGCTCCAACTGCATATGAAACACAAGAACTGAACCATCAAACCCTTGTTAAATTGCTTAAACCTGGCGCAAATTACAGTACAGTGGGGTAAAAAGCCCTTATTATGTGTTGTGGCAGGTACCATAGGCCTGCTGCTCTAACGGAGAGCCTGTGAAGACTGGACTGGCTAGCAGTGTTTGTAAATACCACTGCAATTATCAGTAATGCGCCACTAATAAGAACCAGACGAGAGCTTATTTAATTTGTCAGGAAGGGTAAGATTAAGCAAAGTGATGGCCGTCCTCTGCCAGGACCGTTAGGATGTGTGCCTGTGAATTAGACGCCAGCACATTCACGTTGTTCTTGTTGCTGGTTTATTAAACTATAGCCAGGCACTTAGCCAATCAGGAAATGCCGGCGGGTGGACACACTCTGGCTAATCAGATTTCAGATGGAGAATTTTCCAAAAACTCCAGACTGGAATATGGCACACTGCTGGGTCGCAGTAAATCAAATCAAGGTTTCTTTGTTTCCAACAAGAACATAATGATATAATGTATCTTGTAAACTCCCAAAACAATCATTTTATTATGATGTATCTCAAAGCCAAATTAGTCCTGATGTTCTTATATTGACACGAGTCTTGTTTTCACTTGAAAAGATTAGTGGTAAAAGACAAATTGCTGTAAATAAATCCTGCTAAGGAAAGAAACACGTTTAAATAAAGGCTTTAGAATGTGTTCATACGTGTATATAATGATCGAATAATAATGTAAATGCGTATGCATATGATATGTGTAATATTTATTCATGCATATGATATGTGTTATATGAAAAACTGCTAGCTTATTTACTTCAGGAACGCAACCTGTTTTGCGTCATAATTATACTCATAAAGGGGGTATTTATATCTGCAGACAGAGTCACTCGGAGTCACTCTTGTTAACTAATCAAACCAAATGATCATTTGGCTGCTTGAGGTTTTCTGTCGGTGTGTAATAATGGGATTTATGATCATTTTGAAGTTCATGAAGAAAATTGTTTTGGGGTTTTATTTGACACAATGTGGAAAAAAAAAACGCCTCCAAAGTCTTTCATTTTGGGAATTTTGTTTAGAATATGGATTAGTGTTAAGAGTAGAATTGGCATTATTTAGCTGCAGTAAATATCATGCACATCATAACTCACAAAGAGTAATAGAAGAGTGTGTGAGTATAGAGTGAGTATACAGACAGAAAAGTGACAGTCAGTGCAGTGTAAAATGATAGTAGTCCTGGGTAAATTTACAGCAAGAATACTGAGAGTTAATTGACAATCCAAACCCGTCTCCTCCATTACTCTAGCTCCCCCCTCTGGACTTACTGTACCTGTGCAACAGAGCAGCACTGATCACCTCCAGCAGTCATCAAGAGTCTCAGTGCTATGTAATGGCAATCATTTATAAACTGGCAATGAACCATGATCATCCATTAAAGTGAAGAGAACACAACAGGATGCAGCAGTCAGGCATGTGAGGTGTGTGCTGTTCTCCAGGTCACTGTGGGACAGTCAGGACATTTTTGTGGTGGACTGTCTCAGACTGCATTCGTAAGGCTTTATTTTGAAATGTGTTCTGCCGCCAGCGATTCCTCTCCTTTCTAAAGAGTAAAGACTGCTTTTTGTTTCTGCATCCTGTTTGTTTAGCAACCTCGCTCTTGATCGGGGCAACAGAGAGACCCAAGAAGACAGGGAGAGAGAGAGAGAGAGAGCAAGAGAGAGAGAGAGAGAGAGAGAGAGAGAGAGAGAGATTTGGACATATCCTGTTTCATGTCTGTGTAAGACAAAAGCGCTGGTTGGGAGAGTTGGCAGTGGTTTTGGTACTGGGTGAATTTGATCCCGTAATTTAGACCCACCATAAACACATTGAATTAAAAGCAGCTTCGGGCTTTTGATCTGCGTCTAAGAAACCAATGCTCTGCTTGTCCTCGGTTAAACAGAATTTTGCCCCTAACATGAAAAATGCAGAGGAGGCCCTGTTTATGGTTAGGTCTGGGAAAATGTTTTGCTGGATTCCTTCAGTATACACAGAGGTGAACAATGATGCACATTATTTTCATTTTATCCATGTTAGTTTATGTAAGTCACAGCACTGACATTTTTAGCTCGAAGAAGTCAAACGTTTGTTTTTTTAAAAAAATTTGAAATTACTGAATAGTGACATCATTGCAATCAAGATTTGCATGTTGGAGACACTCACCTCAATAGCAGGGATGATTTTAGCCTTCAGTGGAGGTTTTATGGGTGAGGCCCAGAGTAAAAACCTTTCATTATAAGACCTGGAGGTGGAAGATGAACTCCTATCTCTTTCACTTAGCCTTTCTGGCCTCCATTGCCTTTCTCAGCTCTATCTGGTAGCAGCAAAGCTTACTGGAATAAATGAGGCCTCCCAGTGACACACTCACAAACACACTCATACACACACACCTCATCCCATTTTCCCATTTTTTTCCATTGAGGTCACTTCCTGCTTGGCGGATGGTCAGAGCTAGCACCTCTGAATGTGTTCTGGAAGATGAGAGAGAGAGAGAGAGAGAGAGATGGAAAAGGGGAGCGCTGGGATAGAAAGCCAAGCCTCAGATGTCTTGCCAGTGGAGCAACACTCCAATAGCCTTCTCTCCTTTTCCCTTTTGGTCCTCCTATATTGTTTTTTAAACAGAAATCAGAAATCAGAAATTCTGAACAGAAAGCCATCAGTTCATCTTATCAATCAACACGGTAAGCAGCACTGAAAAAACCCACACAAAAAATACACATAGACACCAAACTCACAATATTAGCTTTAGCTCCTTTTCAGATGTTTTAGGTGTTGAAAGAATAGGAAAGCTAATGTAAGACAGGGATGGCCTCATGGTGTTCTCAGCCAGCCCCACATGATGGAGTGACCCAAAGCGTCTTCCAAGGATTGGATAGTGGAGTTGAGCCATTTTAAAATCACCCTCTCTCATCACTGAGAACAAATATAATACATGTAATGTATAGGGTGTTAACAGAATGCTACTGATGATGTCGTATCTGAGGTGATGAACGATCTGCTGCCTTGATGTATGAGTCTGAAACAGATTATGGGGTCATTCCATGTCAAGTGGTCCAATGCAAAATCTATTCACATATACCAACTGTACACCTGTACCAACATGATAGATCAGGCCGGTTCTTTAAATCTGGCTCTGGAGGTCAACTGTCCTGCAGAGTTTACCTCCAACCTCAAACTCACAATTTTTAGAGCAGAATGCTACTATAGAGGACTTATTTCTGTAAAAATTTCAGGTTCGTATCTGATCTGCCACCAGAGATATTCAACCCAAAAGAAGGGAAGTTTTTATAAAAAAAATATCACTTTCTGTCTCAAACCTGAAATATTCTGCATGCACACAATGCTTCCCTAAGTACCCCTTAAAAAAAATAAGATTGAGACTCGAACCCTTCCCATAATAAATTTACCCTAAAAGTGGAACTGTGAGCAAACTTGAGCATTTGGACTTACGTTCTAAGTTAAGGAACAAGACTGTACACAGTTTATATATGTACATGTACCTTGTAATGTGCTCTAGAGATCAGTTTTTGTTCCAAGGAGCTATAAGGACCATCCTGAGATGTTGAAGTTTCCATAAACAGCTGTTAACCAAAATTCTAAAATTCTGTTGGGTGCCATGACACAAAGATGGCCGTCATAGTTAAACCAAGTAAAAGAAAAAAGGTGGTTTTGCAAAAACAATACAAAGAGGTAATCCCTTAAAAAATTAGAAAAATTAAAAACAATCAAACAAACAACTTTTCATTTATTGGACCACTTGACATGGAATAACGCCTATGGTGTTCTTGCATATAAGAGAGTAAGAGTGCACATACTGTAAGAGGAAGCTCTTAGAGAAAATACAGTAATGGGAATTTTACTAATAAGAGAATTCCATAAAGGGATTTGAAGAGATCTGAATAAAATGACAAAGTGAATGACAAAGAAAGAAAAAAGAGAAAGAAACTGGCTCTGTCTGACTAGAGGTCTTGAAAAAAAACAATTCCTCACATGGGAACTCAAGGTAGTCTTCGCAACTGCGAGTTCCTCCGAGTTCAGAATGAGATGTCAAATCAACATGGCCGCTCACATCATCAGCAGTAAACACAGCAGCACTTCTTACCTTTAAGTGAGTTACACTGTATAAACAAGTATTTACTTTACATCAATCAACATACAGACACATTCACTTGTTAAATCTATAACACTGACTCTACAATACAGGTAAACCTTGAGTATATTGAGGAAATATACATCACTCATCACAGCTAGCTGGCTTGCTTGTTGCTAACAAAAGGTATCCCCCCCGCCTCCACTATGTACCTCAAATGCATGGAGGTTGAAAATGGCTGTGCTCCACTTCTGAGGTGAACTGAATGCAGCATTAGTCTATATTCTAGTTTACTGGTGCTATGGTGGTGTTGTAGTCCACAGATAAGAGAGGAAGAGCCGAAATTGTAGCCTCACAGTGGGAGTATCAATCCCACAGGATGGATCTGAGCTATACTACAAGGCCATCTGTCATATAGCGTACTCAGGGACGGATGGTCTTTCAGTGGTAAAATATCACAAGCCGTTGAGGGTAGAGGAACCGAGGCGGCAACATCGGATCTTGAGCCAAGAATCCTCAGGTCTGGCTTTGGGTTGCAGTTCAAAAAAGCCATTCGCATGGTTTTGGATGCTTAGGTTGCACCATGCTGGAGTGTGGATTTGCTCAAGGTTATAAACAGTGAGGGGAAAAAGGGAGTGAGAAAAATAATGGCCTTTGTGCTGTGTGTAAGTACCAGATGCATGACGCCTTTCTGTTGATGCTCTTCCAGATCACTTTGGTGTGTCAGGTTTTATGCAAAAAGACTCAACAACAGCGTGCTAGATTTCAGGGCAGCCGTAAGTCCCTGGTGTGTGTTCACGCCTTCTCCGTGCAAACCCTCCCAACACACAGACTCTCATATACACAGCCGTTTCACTCCGACGCAGTCGTCACTGCAGGGAACAAGGGTGTGGGTGTCTGAGTCAGACTCTGTTTTTCTGTCTGCACTGTGTTGTGCTGTGTGTGAACGTATGAGTGTGTGTGTGTGTGTGTTTACACCGCTGTGCAGCTGGCACATTCTCTGGAAAAGCTCTCCCCCATCTCAGTAAGATGCTGGCAAAGGGGTAAAGGGCTCAGAACTGAGCCCTACACACACACACACACACACACACGCACACACACACACGCTACTGGCACTCTCCCTTGCCACCACATCTGGGAGCAATTTACCCACCAAAATGAAAGAGAAATGGGGGGAAGGTTTGCAGAGAAGAAAAAAGTGGTATATTAGAGGGGAGTGGGACAGCAGGAAGGAGAACGACAATAGCATTTAGGAAGAATCGTGTATTTAATCTCATTGTTGTCACGAAATTTTAGCCAGCATGAAAAGAAACATCTTTCAATTAGTGTAGTACATACTCAAACTCAAATAACGTACACAAGTGAGCGATATCATTATTATTATTATTATTATTATTATTATTATTATTATTATACCGTATATATATAGAGTGTATATTATATATATATATATATACTGTATACATTGGAACGATGGACCCCATGATCATGGTGTAACACAATAATACAGTGACAGAGTACACAGGACTATAAAAAATGCAAATACACAACAATGTATGATGAGTGCAAACAATAACTACAGAGGACAAGAGAACATGAACTAGACAGGACAAGAGAACTCGTGTTAAATCACCTCAGCAGCAATGGTACTTGAGTACTCCAATTAAGAACAACGTGCTATGGCCGCTACGCCTGTGCCACATGTTCACCACCAATTTTATGCCTGATTTACTGCTGCTGTTCAATAAAGACACAGCAGTTCTCAGCCTGTCAGTGTGTGTGTGTGTGTGTGTGTGTGTGTGTGTGTGTGTGTGTGTGTTTAAGTGAACACATGTGCCATGCCCTTCAGCAATGTTAAAAGCAACACTGGAAAACTGACATAAACACAGAAGTTGCCCCCAAACAATACTGCTTTACTGGACTGTAAAATTGCAGCAAATGTTATAGCTTCTGGATTTGGTTGAGAGTCGGTGAGCTCGGACCTTTTTCATGCTTAAACACGTCCTTTGGAGCATTTCATGGAACACACATGATGTATGGAGTGCTTTAATTATTTAACATTTTGATTCACAATTCTGTTGATATGAAATTGGTCAAACAAAGCTGATCACTTTTTAATGTGACTTTGATCAAATAAATATGTTTGATTGATCTCAAGAAGAGAACTTTTTTTTTTGGTTGTTTGATTGTCTGTTTGTTTTTTAGGAATGAATAGGTGATTGTCTCTTGTGTTTAATTCGGGATGCTCTCATTGGTCTCTGAAAGCTGTTCAGAGACATAACTGTCTGCTTTCTGGTCTTTTAAACAATGCCCATTTTGAATTTCTCGGAGAATTTTCCGACATCTGGTTAGGGCATCGTAGAGCTCAATACATCAGTTGAGTTCAAAAGGGAGAGAACATTTGTATGTATTTCTAGCTCGGCGAGGTGGGAACGATCATTTATTATCTTGCTGTGTGTTTATTCTGAAATTTCACTGCTTTTAAATGATAAAGATCATTGTAGGAAGCTTGTATTAGTACAAATAATACTCATTTAATGCTTCTACCTAAATTCTCAAATAATTGTATTATATATTTATTTATTTATTTTTTGCCTCAGCCTAGCAAGAGAGCACGGATTAAAGACATGTAATAATTATAATGGATTAATGTTTAAAGTGAAACAGTGTAAAGGCACATTTTATAAGACTTTATAAGACTTTATAAGATGTCTGGCATCCCAACCACTAGGTGGCACAGGTTAATTTTGCACTAAAAAAAAAAAAAAAATCAAAAATAGAAAAGCGAAAATATTTAGAATTTTAGTCAAATGTATGTAGTATTTCCTATAATAATATCACCGCAAACCAAATATAAGATTATTAAACCTATTTCTAGACATTTCACCTAATTTCAAGTTTTAAATGTTCTTATTCTATTGGCTGATCATTTTGCTTCTTCGCAGAAATAAATGCTTAAAATTTTGGAAAAAAAAAAACCAACAACAACAACAAAAAAAAAACCATCTGCCAATAGAAGAATCTGATTTCAAGGTTGAAATGAGTCAGGTATGTCTAGAAACAGGTTTGATAATCTTATATTTGGTTCATATAATCATAAAATATTCAAGATATCTTGCTAAGATATATTTTTTTGAAGTGTATTTACAGATTTACAAACATTGGCATGCTGAAGTACAAAGCCAACGTCTATAATTCTACACGAAGGAGGTTTCAGAGCTTTAATGATTATCTGGGAGTGGAAAATAGAAATATAAAAGCACGACAATCAACAAATCCTTTTTAATGGTGTAACTCATAATGACATATACCTTTTCATGTGAGACTCGTAGTGTTGGCGATTTGTTTGCAATAGATGGTGAAAATACATGCTTATTGCGTTGTTATCTCATATTAACTTTTATGTTTCCTGGTGTGTGTGTGTGTGTGTGTGTGTGTGTGTGTGTCTGTGTGTGTGTGTGTGTGTCAGCTCATAAACTGAGTTTCTCTAATCACTCCATGTCCAAATGTGTCCAAAATGATGATTTTCGCCAGTATAGCAAAAATACCGAGCTTCTAAAAGCCGAAGATCTCTGACTGATCGCAGTCAGTGGTCGAATCAAGCAGGACAGGCCACTCCTTTACAGTGTAAACAGAACAGAGTGCTTTTGATTCGTTTAGGATTTGATTTAAGCCAGAGAGACTGCATTATACAGACTTGCAAATATACACACAAACAAAACTGGCTTTACTTCGTCGATTAGCCGAGATATGACACATGAAAGAGGATATCTATTACATATAAATCACACTGCATACTTAAGAAAGACATCATAAAGGTGGTGTGTCTGGTTTATTTGACAAATTGGAAAGGCTTTGAGCTGTTTTCCAAGCTGCTCATGTATTTAAATCAATCTGTTGTAGCCACAGTGGAAGTTGCTTAGAGCTGTTTTAAGTGTCGTTATTGATTTCTAAGTTATTAGGTGCTGACAGAGGATTCATATTCTTGATATTCTACATGGAAGTACGTTTTTTTGATTCAGGACCACATGAAGCAGTTTCCATGACGTGTCCTCCTGTATCTTGATAAATGGGTTAGTTGCTTTACTAGCTCACGAGAGGCTGTCATTGACGTTCAGGGAGCGATCCCAGATCTGAATTCCACAGTGACAGCTGAAACAAGACGCTTCGCAAAAAATAACCCAGCGCTCCTGTCTGACAGGGTCTGTTTCATATGCACTCAAGACTTTTTAATACCATACTGCCCCCTTATGGTCAGACACAACTGTGTGGAAGTTAACTAACTAAATAAGTAAAGGACTCACTAACTAACTAAATAAATAAATGAACATCCATCCTGATGTTCTTCCTCTGGATGGAGCTCTCATCAACTGGAGACTACAGCCTGGAGATTGCTTAGGATGGTACCGCTTGAAGTACCATGGAAATGGTTTTGGACCTCAATTAGACATGGAGGTTCTCGCTGTGGTTGCTGGGACTCCGGTTGTTCCTATGGCCTTAGGACTGCAATTACCACATGCAGTTTTGTCTCCTTTAGTGAACAGTGGACTAGTTCAACAAACAGACTTCATATAAAACTATAATGAACTTTCTTTTACTGTCACACTATCCGTTGTTACCCAGATGAGGACGGGTTCCCTTCTGAGTCTGGTTCCTCTTAAGGTTTCTTCTCATATCATCTTAGGGAGTTTTTCCTCGCCACCGTCGCCACTGGCTCGCTCAATAGGGATAAATTAACCCACTTAAAATCTATATCCTGTGTTTATATGTTTCTGTAAAGCTGCTTTGAGACAATGTCCATTGTTAAAAGTGCTATACAAATCAAACTGAATTGAATTGTATTGAACTGAACATACATACATGCAGTGGGGTCCAAAATTCTGAGACCAGATTGAAAATCTGGTAAACAAACGAAAGGAAATGTTCAATATTCAATATTCAACACGGTGCACTTTTTCTAGTTCACGGTTTAAATATAAACTAAGACGTGATATTGACCACGTTAACTCCTTTGTACAAAAGGTCGGATTTTCCGTGAGTCTTATCCCTTCTTTTGAAGGAAGTGTTCAGACGAAACGCAGATGGATTTGATCTAACGTGGATCACAAGGTTTTGTGACTCTGCATCAGTGCTGACACACCGTCGTCAAGGCAAAACGGGAACGTACCAAATACTCTGAAATTCGTGTAAATATTTCTACGATTCTAGTTTTTGCTCAAGTTATTGCTGATGATATCATTAGTAATGCAAACATTTGTGTTAAATTGAAACGTTGCATTTTCACTAGTGGGGCTCAGAAAACGCTGTGTACTGTATATATAGCGCATGAGGGCAAATAATTACAATAAAGAAGTGCGAAATCCTTTTGTGTGTGTGTGTGTGTGTGTGTGTTTTTATTCATAATACATTTCATATTTGACAGCTGGCTCCTCAAAGCCACGACTCATCTAGACATTTTCATTCCGCGTATTCGATTAATCAGCTGCACATGTGCAACACGATCTGCGCCGACGGCTGAAACAAGCTTTCTGCTTTTAAAACGAACGAAAACTGAGAACATGCTCCGTATCTGGCGCTGATTAATAACTGCTCGGACGTGTTCGATGCTTGTTTTTATCGTGCTATACGTACATAATTGTGTTAACACCATGTGGGTGCACAACTCGAATGTGCAGTAGTGAACTATAACCTATGGTACGACTACTACTACAACAACAACTACTACTTCTACTACTACTACTGCTGCTGCTGCTACACACACACACACACACACACACACACACATATGCATGAAGCGTATGGTCATGCCAACCAGATAGAGAGACGGAGAGAGTGTGGGCCTATATCCAGTTGTCTCCTGTGTGATTTGGTGGGTTGAATAACAGAAACACCAGGAGGTGTGTGTGTGTGGTGTGTGTGTGTGTGTCTCTGTGTGTGTGTGTGTGTGTGTGTGCGTGTGTTCCCTCAACTGCACTGCTCCTGCCTGGCAGAGATTCTTATGTTAAAAAAAGCAACACACCCTGCTAACCCCCCACCACCACCACCCTGCATGCATCAAACTTTTCTGAGCAGGAGGTCCCTCTCCTCTGTCTCACTTCCAACTCGCTGTTGTTGTTGTTGTTGTTGACACTGATCTACAGTGTCATACTTTTTCGTTTTGTCTGTTTCCTCAATTAGATTCACGAGTATAATGTATTACTTTTCATTTTCTTTTGTGTGTGTTAGCATTTTATAGTCAGTTTTTTGAGGCAGGGATGAGGGGAAACACAGAATGACATCTAACGGCTATCGTACCATCTCGCAGCACCTCAATGACCTGAAGAAGGAGAACTTCAGCCTGAAGCTGCGCATCTACTTTTTGGAGGAAAGGATCCAGGGGAAGTTTGAGGACGGAAGCAGCGAGGATGTACACAAGAAGGTCAGTAGAGCCGAATAAAACCAATGGAGCAGCCGGCGATAAAGCGCTCAGGCTTCTGTATTAATAAATCCTGCTGGAATGGAATCTCAGGATTTTTTCCATCGGGTACGTGTCTGTCGGTATGCGGTACCTCAAAACAGTTGAATATTAGTGGAATGCAGGCTGATTCGTGTTAGATATCGAAGCGTGTTTTTCGTTTAGTCTCGCTGTGAGACTCCTGTGAATGAAATGTGAAAGGAGTTATGCAGCCAGTTGCGTAGATACTCAAAAATGAGAAATGGTCCTGACACCAGCAGGGAGCCATTTGATTGGTTCAGCAGGTCAGCGCAACTGTTTTCAAACTGCAGTAGTGGAAGGAACATACGGTAGTGGACATCATATACACTTTCATACGAATTATACACTCCGCATTCACACTTTCATACGAATTACACACACTCCGCATTCACACTTTCATACGAATTACACACGCATTCACACTTTCATATGAATTACACACTCCGCATTCACACTTTCATACGAATTACACACTCCGCATTCACACTTTCATACGAATTACACACTCCGCATTCACACTTTCATACGAATTACACACTCCGCATTCACACTTTCATACGAATTACACACTCCGCATTCACACTTTCAAACAGATTTTTAATTAACATCAGTTTTGATTATTTACAGTAGGGAATCTTTCTTCTCTGTGGCATGATTAGAATATACTTTTTTTTGGAATTGGATCCACTGCCAGCAGAAAGTAAGAGCTATTCCTGCTTGACCTTCTCAAACTGACCTGCTCTCTCTGTTCTAAATGAAAAGAGGCCCACTGACCCACATGCACTAAATCTGAGCTAGCAACATAAAAGTTATTCTGGAGTGCAACTGTAATGGTGAACTCGAACTTGGAGAGAGTAGGAGACAGTGCATGCATGTGGTGGGGGTGAGCAGGTGGCTACTGTCTATCCGGCTATTTTTGTCTCACCCAGGAGACTGTACAGAGTGTACAGAGCTTCAGTAACTAGGCATCAACATTAATTTAAAAAAAAAAAGCCTGAGTGCATTTTACAGATCAGTCTGGCACTGAAAGGTCTGAAACGTACACTGCAGCTTGAGAGAAATAAACTCTAGTGGTTACTCTATGTGGAAAAGGATATCAAATTATAGTTGTTTGGAACTGGAGATTATTTATTTTGGTCAAATGAAATGCTTATAATAATAATAATAATAATAATAATAATAATAATAATAATAATAATAATGCTTTTGAAATAAGTGGGCATGTAAGGGTTAAATTGCATGGTGGAAAAGATTCCAGATGATGTCCTGAAGCTATTTTTTTTCGCTTTGCAGAACATTGAGCTGCGGGTCGAGGTGGAGAGCTTGAAGCAGGAGCTACTGGAGAAACAACAGCAGCTTGACAAGGCCCTGTAAGTACTACTGAATTAGTGTTAAGGAGTCAGTATACACTTTATTTACTGCACTTAGTGCAATGTCACTGTCAGTATACACTTTATTTACTGCACTTGGTGCAATGTCACTGTCAGTATACACTTTATTTACTGCACTTGGTGCAATGTCACTGTCAGTATACACTTTATTTACTGCACTTGGTGCAATGTCACTGTCAGTATACACTTTATTTACTGCACTTGGTGCAATGTCACTGTCAGTATACACTTTATTTACTGCACTTGGTGCAATGTCACTGTCAGTATACACTTTATTTACTGCACTTGGTGCAATGTCACTGTCAGTATACACTTTATTTACTGCACTTGGTGCAATGTCACTGTCAGTATACACTTTATTTACTGCACTTGGTGCAATGTCACTGTCAGTATACACTTTATTTACTGCACTTGGTGCAATGTCACTGTCAGTATACACTTTATTTACTGCACTTGGTGCAATGTCACTGTCAGTATACACTTTATTTACTGCACTTGGTGCAATGTCACTGTCAGTATACACTTTATTTACTGCACTTGGTGCAATGTCACTGTCAGTATACACTTTATTTACTGCACTTGGTGCAATGTCACTGTCAGTATACACTTTATTTACTGCACTTGGTGCAATGTCACTGTCAGTATACACTTTATTTACTGCACTTAGTGCATTGTCACCTATTAGTTTTGTACCACATTGTTATGCACTAGAATATATTTTCACATTAGAAATAAATACACTTTTAACAATGCGTTATTATCTGAAACAGTAAAAGTACTGTATAGAACTGGTGCATTTCCCTGCAGTACAGTACTGTCGAACTCTCGATTGTGGAAAAAAGTGAAAAGTGTCGATTCATTTTCAGTAACAGCACAATTCTGAGCACAATAGTGCCATGTCAGGCCACGTGACACCACCTGATCTGTTTTTCACCTGATTCTTCTAGAACAGCACATCCCAACGTGTTAGGGATTTATTCACACCATATGAGGCATATATGAATGCTTTATACATACCTGTCTTATTTTGGAGGTATTTTTAATGATTATGCTTTTTTTTTGTTTACTACATGGAATATTCCTATAGTTATTTACATGTGGGTGCAATGTTACTTGGCACCCTTGAATAAAGTGAGACTCTTGAGCAAACACACACACACACACACACTTTTGACACTGCTGATGAACTGATACAAAAGGCCACAGGATAACTGCCAGACTTTCATCAGACACTTCTGCAGTGAAGTGGAAGCTTGCACACGATCCAACAGTTGCCTGAGTGATATTTCGTTGAGGGACGCTATTTGAAAACTCTCCCACATGAACACACACACACACATGCACACGCACACACACACACACATACACACACAAACAACTGTACGGAACGCTGACCTTGTCCAGTGTCTAACCACACAGCCAAGCTGCTCATATGTTGTCAGAGCCCTAGTGACTGTGTTTTAGGAAATGACTTGCACATACAGGTAGGTTTTAGGGACTTAACATGAGCACTTTTCAATGACCTTCCTTGTTTAGCCTCACATGATGTGACATCATTATGATATAAAGTGCTGTAAAAGTGCTAAGTCACAATTCTATCGATCGCTGCATTTTGCACGCCTACTATCGAGCCACACATGATTTTATGGAGATGTCAGTGATCCTGATCCTTTCTGCTCTCCGGACCTGCCTGATCCATCCTGATGCCCTACCTCTGGATGGAGCTCTCATCAACTGGAGACTACAGCCTGGAGATTGCTTAGGATGCTACCGCTTAAAGTACCATGGAAATGGTTTTGGATGTCAATTCCACATGGACATTCTCGCTGTGGTTGCTGGGACTATGGCTGCTACTATGGCCTTGGGACTGCAATTACCACATGCAGTTCTGCACTCAGGTCTCCTTTAGTGAACAGTGGATTAGTGCAACAAAACAGACTTCATATAAAAACTATAATGAACTTTCTTTTACTTTCACACTATCTGCTGTTACCCAGATGAGGGCGGGTTCCTTCTGAGTCTGGTTCCTCTCAAGGTTTCTTCCTCATATCATCTTAGGGAGTTTTTCCTCGCCACCGTCGCCACCGGCTCGCTCAATAGATATAAATTCACACACTTAAAATCTGTATCCTGTGTTCATATGTTTCTTTAAAGATGCTTTGAGACAATGTCCATTGTTAAAACCGCTATACAAATCAAATTGAATTGAATTCAACTGATGGTAATGCTGTTCTTGCCAAACATCAGAATTCATGCAGAGGTGTTTCTGTTAGACCTAAGTGCGAAAACGAAGGTTTATTTCTGATCTCATTTTCTCAGCTGTGGTCACGTTCACTTATAGAGCACTATTCTTTCGGAAATAGTGGCTGGTTTGGTACTATATGTCCAGTCAAACAGGTTGGTACTATAGGGTCAGAACTGTGGTGGTTGTTAGGAGCAAACAGCAGCAAGTCTGGAGAAACAGCCCAAGTGGTGTAGGCCAATGAGAAACAGTCTCTCTCTCTCTCTCTCTCTCTCTCTCTCTCTCTCCACCATGGACGTGAATAGAATATAATCTTAAAGGTCTAATTATACAAATATTCAATTGTCCATCCATCCATCCATTTTCTGTACTGCTTATCCTACACTGGGTCACAGGGAGCCTGGGAACTTGGGGCACAAGGCAGGCGACTCCTGGACGGGGTACCAACCCATTACAGGGCACACTCACACACTCACACACCCATTCACACACTACAGACAATTTGGAAATGCCAGTCATGATACAACACATGTCTTTGGACTGGAGGAGGAAACCGGAGTACCCGGAGGAAACCCTCGGAGCTCGGGCAGAACATGAAAACTACACACACACACACACACACACACACACACACACACACACACACACACACAGGGTAGAGGTGGGATTCAATCCCCCAACCCTGTGGGTGCAAGGGAAACATGCTAGCCACTCAGCCACCATACTATTATACAATTGTGTAGTATACATTTAGAAGTCAGGGATGATTCATTGCCTGATTTTTTTCACTTTCACAAATTTATTGTGCTTTCCTGAGTCTAATACAAAGTCACACTTCTTTCACAACAACGCTCCCTAAAGTTCATTTTATTCTTTGCCCCCAAAGCACAACAAAGACACCGCCTAATCAGGATGGAGCTGATGAGGAGAGGCAGCAGGAGATCTCCCACATTCAGGAGGTCCTTGAGAACAAGATCCAGCTGTTGCAGGAGGTATATCCAGCTGTTTTTAAACCTTTTTTTAACAATTACATCCATATTTAAGACATTCAAAGTTTGTTTATTTTATATATTATATCTTTAGCTCTTAGTAACCTGCTGCCCAAACTGGTCTTTAATCAGTATTATATTTTTGGAGATATTAAAACATCTATCCTTGTCTTCTCCTTCCATAAAGTGCATTACATTTACAGAAGGACTTACTGACTGCTTTTATGATCTGGCCATCAGGATGCTAAGCTTGCTCGAAGTGAAGCTGAAAAAATGGCTTCGTTGGCTGCCTCGGAGTCCCAGCGCTGTGTGGATCTGGAGAACCGCATGACGGTGATGGAGACTAAAGACACACAGGAGGAAATTCTGGCTGAAAAAGAGAGGTAAGCAAACACAAGTCAGAGTCATGTGAAAAGGCAGATCTAGCGTCGGTATACCGTATGCACATGTAAATCTATGCATCTGCGCTCGCAGGCGGATTCAGACATTAACCGAGGCTGTGGTCAGTAAAGAGGAGGAAGTAACATCTCTGAATGAAGAGAAGGACATGCTTACTCACAGAGTAACTCAGCTGGAGGAAGAGCTGCAGGTCGTGAACAAGTCGCTTCAGGAGAAAGACAAGGATGCAAAGGTATGCTGGCAACTTACATAGCTGAAATACTACAGTATAGCCACATAAAGAAACAAAATAAAAAATACAGCCACTTTTTTAGGAACGCCTGTACACCTGCAGATTCATGCAATTATCCAATCAATGCATGGCAGCAGTGCAGTGCATCAAATCATGCAGATACAGGTCAAGAGCTTCAGTTAACAGCTAAAGATTTGGGTAAAGAAACATGTCCTGGTATTTTTCCAAGAAGTTTTCTAACCTCTGTCATCAATGAAGCGTTTCCGCCTGTGAGACAGTTTCTGAAATAATAATAACAACCATGCCAAAGTCGCTGGGATCACATTTTCCCCCATTCTGATGTTTGATTTGAATATTAACTAAAGCTCTTGAAATGGATCTGTATTAGTTTATATGTTGTGCTGCTGCCTCGTGAAATATCTGATTGGATAAGTGGACAGTGAGAATATACAATCAGGTCCACAATTTCAGTGGACAGTGAGTATATACAGTCAGGTCCACGACGGCAAAATCATCATTTTGCCGCTGTACACCACCACAGTGAAGCAACCAAGATGCGACCGAAGTGTAGACTTTCAGCAGTAATTCAAGGGGTTTAACAAAAATATTGCATTAAACGTTTAGGAATTATAGACATATCCCCCTAACCCCACCCCACCCTCAATCTTCACAGGCTCAAAAGTAATTGGACAATCGACTGATAAGCAGTTTCATGGCCAGCTGTGGCCTGTTTTCTCGTTGTTTCATGACAAATTAAGGAGATAAATGGTCTGGAGTCGATTCCAAGTGTTGAATTTGCATTTGGTAGCTGTTCATGGGAACTCTCAATATGAAGCCCATTGAGGTGTTGATGCAAGTGAAGGATGCCATTATTATGCTGAAAAAAACAAAACAGATCTATCAGAGAGAGAGAGAGAGCAGAAACTTTAGGAGTGGCCAAATCAACAATTTGGTACATTCTTAAAAAGAAGGAATGCACTGGTGCGCTCAGCAACACCAAAAGGCCTGGAAGACCACGGAAGACAACTAAAGTAGATGAATGCAGATTTCACTGTACAGATGGATAATGACTCAAAAATGGTAGGTAGTCTGCACTTATATAGCGCTTTTATCCAAAGTGCTTTACACTGTGTCTCATTCACCCATACTCACACATCAGTGCTAGTAGAGCTGCCATGCAAGGCGTTAGCTTGCCATCGGGAGAAACTTGGGGTTCAGTGTCTTGCCCAAGGACACTTCGGTATGTGGAGTCACGTGGGCTGGGAATCGAACCGCCAACCCTACGATTAGTGGACAATCCGCTCTACCACCTGAGTACCACGTAAGTTGCGAGCATTGTCCCTTCTGTGGACCTCAATGAACCAAAAGAATAAAGGAAAAACCTACAAGCAGTTCAGTGTTTCATTAACATAAATAAACAAATTGACATACCGTGAAAGCAACCCAAGGGCTTCTTTAGGCAAAGAAATTAAATGTTCTTAAATGTCTGATGACCTCAACTCAATTGAGCTGCTTTTCACTTACTGAAGACAAAACTGAAGACAGAAAGACCCACAAACAAGCAGCAACTGAACGCAGCTGCATTAAAAGCCTGGCAAAGCATCTCAAGGGAGGAAACTCAGCATATGATGACATCCATGGATTTGCATCCAAGTATTAAAAATAATCCTAACATTTATAATGATGTTAGTTTGTTTAAAGACTTTTGAGCCTGCAAGGGACTCTGTAAATAATGCCTGTAAATCCTAAACAGTTCATTCAATAGTTTTGTTAAACCCCTTGAATGAAAGCTGGACGTTTACACTCGATTGCTTCATTTCAAAGCCATTGTGGTGGTGTACAGCGGCAAAATGATCAAAACTGTGTCGCTGTCTCAATACTTATGGGCCCGGCTGTATGTCATCGTTCTATGTCTTTTGGACAAAAACAAATGTGAAAACCAAAAGTCAGTTGAAAGAAAATATTTGTCACTGACACAATGTTAAATGTGCAGTGTGTGTGTTATTTATGTGTAAATGATTTCTGGTTCAGGATCCAAATAAAACTCGAATGTAGTGTGGTTTGTTCAGTGTGATTACAGGCCAGTGCACAACATCATTCAACTTTTACCAAATGGCTGCAACGGCTCAGATATCTGCATGTATTTATAAACACACACACACACACACACACACACACACACACACACTGTATGTGTGTCAATAAGCACCATAGCATACATAGCCTACTGCAATGGGGGTTTTTTTCCACAGATGAAATTATAAATATGTACAGTGTCTCTGTTTTCAAATGACATATGCACCTATTCCTATGAGTAAATATAAAGTGTATAAATAATATGACTATACAGTGCAGTTCTCTGCCAGGATGCTTTATCCCTCTCATTTATATCAATAAGCAAATTTTCACCAATCTTTTAACAGATTCTCAAGGACAAATTGGAGTATGGGAAAAATGTCAAGCAACTTGAAATGCAGGTCAGAACTGGAATCAATCAATCAATCAATCAATCTATCTATCTATCTATCTATCTATCTAGTATTTATTTATCCACACAAGAGCATGTATGATGAGTTGGTCTTACTGTAAGTATTGAGTCATTTGCCTATATGATTTGGTTTTGTATTATTATTATTATTATTATTATTATTATTATTAATAATAATATGTTGTTGTTGTTGTTGTTGTTGTAGTTAATGGGCAGTGAGAGAGTGACATCTAGTGGACTTGTTTTATAAGTGATTGATGATGCTGCAGGTTTTGGAAACCACACACACACACACACACACACACACACACACACACACACACACACACACACACGCACACACACACAAATTCAAGCCCATAAAATACCAAGCGATTCACATTTGTCTTTATTTGTATTTGTTTTCTTGTATATTTGTGTTTTTGAGAATCTACCCCTGTGCATGAGGTCAGTTAAATGGAGTGCCACTTTAAACTGCCTGCAGAACCCAATGTCATCTCTTTATAAAAATACCCAAATTCTTTTCCTAAATAAAATAATTTTCCACAGAGAGAGCCAGTGTAAAAGTGATCATTAATCTAGGCCGATGTAGCGTTCATGTTAAATATTTATGTGACCTGTGTGTATCATTTGTAATGTTTTGTCAGCAATTTTTTTTATTGCTTTTCAAACATTGTGGTCTCACTTGCTTGGTCTTTTGAATTTGGGCACTAGAGAAGAAACGGTAGGCAGCTGAAACGGCCAGTGAGTTTCTCCGACTCTTTGCTTTTTCTGTGAACTGAAGCAATAAACAGTGAGATCATGTTAGTTAAAAAAAAATGCACTTGATGCATTTGCTGATTAGGATAAATAGTTTTATGATTAGGGCTTGTTTATGGGGGAGCACTGTTATGGCGTCCTGTCTCTTTTGCCTAATACCCAGAGGCACTTTGGGTGATAAATTCACATAGTGACACCAAACAAACCTCCTAAATGTCCAAACTTTTCCCAAATACAAAAGAATAGCTCTCTGTATTCAGTGGATAATATGATTCATATGGCCATGTGCTTGTTTTGTCAGAAATGTATTTGTGTTCTGCATGTTAGCAAAAGTATCAGTGCTGCTGGAGAAGTCATTTGTGTAATGAAGAAAGCATGAACTGCACTCATTCTCCTAATGGAGACAGATATAAACTATATAAAAGTGGTGGTTAAATATAGACCTCTGGTCTGCTGGACTGATTTAACAGACAGGAACATTTCCCTGAATGAACCGGTCCTATTTTCCCCCCCAGACATTGTGATGGTAATGCTTACTGCAGTTTCCATCTCTGAGGTTTCATGAAGGATTTTTGTTTTAAACCACAAAACCTGTCATGTGACCATGTCATCAATATTTGGTTTAGGACACAGGTTTCCAATACTGGTCCTGTACATTTGAGTGTTTTCCCACTGGTGCAGTGCCATAGCAGTCTCACAGCTTCAGGTTCCTGGTTTAATCCTGAGCTCAGGTTACTGTCATGTTCTCCCTGTGTCTATGTGGGTTTCCTCCAGGTTCTCCCAAAAACATGATAGTGGGTAAACTGGCTATGCGATATTGCCCCTGAGTGTGAATGTGTGTGCGATAGATGTGTGTTTCTACTTTACACTAAGCGTTCCTGGGAAAAGCTTCGGATCCACTGTGATGCTGACCAAGATGAAGCAGTTAATGAAGATGAGTGAAAGAATGAACGATTCAACTAATCAGCTAATTCACAGCCCTTCTTGAGATGTGTGTGTGTGTGTGTGTGAGAGAGAGAGAGAGACAGAGAGAGAGAGAGAGAGAGAGAGAGAGAGAGCAGGGAAAACGCTAAAATGTGTAGAACAGGGTGTTCTCCAGCACCAGGGTTAGGAGCCTGTGCTTTAAAAGGATAGTTCACCCAAAAATGAAAATTCTGTCATCAATTACTCACCTTCATGTGGTTCCGAACCCATAAGACTTTCTTTCATTTTCAGAACACAGAGGAACTCATTTTAATGAAATCTTTAATGAAATTTTTGTCCTTCCATTTACAGTCCAAGTAACCAAAACTTTCAAGCTCCAAATAAGTTCATAAAGGCATCATAAAAGTAATTAAATTTTATGAACTGATACGAATGCTTTGTGTGCACACAAAAATAGTCTTTATTCACAAAATATCTTCACTTCTGCGTAGATCTCAGACACGTTCACGGGAGAACCACGACACATGCGTGTTGTGTTGATGTGAGAGCGGACAAAAAAAAAAAGCAAGTCCTCCTGTATGTTGAAATCTGCAGACATCTTTATTACAAAGATTGTTCTATGTCAACGGCCCCCAAGCACTGGGTAGCGGCCCAGTACCGGGCCCTGGAAGAGTTGCTACCGGGTCATAAGAACGAAAAAATGCCTCGGCTATATGTGATGCCACTGTATTATTTATTGTGTGTTTCCCTTTTTAAGAGTCACTATCCAAATTTACATAGGCGTGATTTCAGAAAACATTGGTTCCACACGTTCAGGTCCAGCTAATAATAACATGAGTGTGAAACAAACATCGCATGAAAGTTTCTTTAGTGGAGGAGGTAAGAAAAGACCAAACGAGGGAAAGAAAGAACCTGGGCCTTCTTTCTCCCAGCTGGCCTGCAATCACATCAGCTTTGCTATCAACTGAATTTGAGCGTTACTTCCCACATGCAACTGATCCAAGAATTTCAAAGGAATGGATCCATGACCCATTTTGCAAATGTACCCTGCGAATCATCCATCTCAGTGCATGAAGAGCATCAACTCATTGAGATCGCAAATGACGGCGGGTTGAAAAGTATGTTTCAGACATCCTCCCTTGCAGTCTTCTGAATCAAAGCGAAAACTAAGGGTTTTTCTGCACTGACAGCCATTACACCAAAGTTACGGAGCAGACTGGACATTTGCAACATACTTCGAGTCTCACTGTCACCCATCCCTCCTTGTTGGGACCATATTATTGCAAGGAAATAAGCTCAGTGCTCCCACTGACTGTTATGGTGAGTTGTAATATTTTGTTTTAGTTTGTTGTCGCATGCAGTTGATATGAGGACATAATTTGACGATTTCAACCGGTCCGTGCAGTAAAAACGATTGGAGATCCCTGTTTTATGTGACTCAGCTTGTGTACAGCGTCCGTCGTTCTCTACTGTAAACAGTGCAACGCTTCCGGGCCCTGTAGTATCACGAGAATGGATGACAACACGACACGCGTGATCTATGCGGATGTAACATTATTTTGTGAATAAGTCTTAATTTGAGGTTGTTTTTTTTTTATTTTTTGCACACACAAAGCATTCGTATCACCTCAAAAAACTAGGATTAAACCACCGGAGTCAAATGGATTACTTTTACGATGCCTTAATGAACTTTTTGAAGCTTGAACGTTTTGGTTACTGTACTGTAAAATGGAGGGACAGAAATTTCCCAGGTTTCATAAAAAAAAAGTCTTCATTTGTGTTCTGAAGATGAATGCACGTCTTATGGATTAGGAGTAATTGATGACAGAATTGACATTTTTGGGGTGAACTATCACTTTAATGAAGTAAGCTTGAGATCACATGTGGGTGCTTGTCATATCAAAAGCCATGACAAAGCAGCACTTTCACTTCTCTGTTAGGAGAAAATAAGCCAAGAGCTTGCATGCTCAAAAGCATACAGGTTCAAGCCTTTAACTGTTCAAACCCTCAATAAAATTACGATTTGTAACACTAACACGACCATGACGTCATGGTTCTCTGGATTAGACAGCGTCACTCGGATGCACGGCTGCTCTGTCTGTGTTGATGACAGGCTAACGGTTTCGGCGTGGTTATTTTCCCCGCGGAGGGGAAAATCACAACAAACACATACACACAATGCTTTTAAACGTGTATAAAAAATAAAAATACGAATGAACCAAGTTATAAACTATACTACCGCGTATAAAATGTGCACGACAACCCTTATTATAAACGAGTTTTTCTGTTAATAAAGAAAACCGAAAGAACGTGTGTCCCCCCTTTTTTGTGTGAAATGGTACAGTCCGCTTTTCTGGCTTCTCTGCTGCATTGCCACATCACTGGGGATGACCATTCAGAGAGGAACTCGGTCATATTGGGAGTCGCTGTTAAGATTTGAGGTTGCATTGTGAAGAAACCGCTTTATGGGAGACTTCTGCTGGGATTTATGTCGTTTTTTTGTTTTTTGGAGAGATGATATATTTTGGTTTTGAGTGTGGGAGGGTGAAACCTGGCACTGAGGGTGATGTGGGGAAGGACCTGACATGGTGAGCTTGCTCTCTGAATATGAAGGTGTGGTAAGAAGACATCAACATCAAGACAACATAAATGACATCAAGAAAGTATTTGAGAAGGACATTGAGATTTGCTTCTCTTGGGTGCAGATGTGATGGACATGCTCATCCGCATGTTTATGGAGGAACTATGACATTTGGATTTGCCTAAACTGAAATGTCAGAGTGAAATATTTTAGTTGTATACAAGCTCTAATTTATGGCTTGGGTCCTGTCCTATTGAGATTTTTTTTTATTTTTATGATTAAATTCCTGATTGTTTTATTATAGCCTTATACAGGTTAGACGGGACCCCCAACGTCTAGCAGAAGTTAAAATGCTGGACTCCAAAACGAAGGACTTGTGCCGTATTTGTGCACGGGAGCTGTACGGTAACCAGCGCCGATGGATCTTCAACCCGACAGCCAAGCTGAGTCTGCAGGTACTGCTGTCGCACGCTCTGGGCAGGCAGCTGTCCCGGGACGGCCGCAGAGAGTTTGCCTGCAGTAAGTGTGCCTTCATGCTGGACCGCATGTACCGCTTCGACACTGTGATCGCCCGTGTCGAGGCGCTGTCCATCGAGCGAATGCAAAAGCTCCTGCTGGAGAAAGAGCGGCTTCGACAGTGCATAGGCGGACTCTACCGCAAAAACAATCCAGAAGAAATTGATTCTGAAACCCCGGCGGAGGCTTCCTCCATCGACACAGCCACCCCATGTGATTCCAAGTACAGCTGTCTGTTAGAAGAGGACCTGACGTACTCTGTCTACGAGTGCTGGGCTGAGCATGATTCAAAGGAACGTGCAACAGGGACACATCAACAACACACTGCACATCACCACTACCAACACCACCACCACCACCACCAGTGCCATGCTGGATCAGAAGCTGGCACGGCGCAGCGCTCCAGGAAGTGCAGGGGATGCACCACATTGCGAGTGGCTGACTCTGACTACGAAGCCATCTGCAAAGTGCCCCGGAAGGTGGGCAGAAGCACCTCATGTGGACCCTCAACCCGCTACTCTGTTAGCAATCTGGCCAGCACAGAAGAGACATGCCCTGAATCAGAACCTCAGGAGCCAGCCGCTCAGTCATCAAGTCTGACAGAGATCAGTCAGACTGCAGAAACCGCTGAGGAGGAAAACGTCAGTCTCAGTCCGGCAACATCGATCGAGTCACTGGACGCTACAGGTGACGCCAGTCAGCCCTGCTGCTCACTAGTCCATTCAGACCTCCTGCAGGAACAGATGGAGGATGAGAAGGTCTTGACCCAGAGGTCCAGTGCAGAACAGAGCCTCAAAACAGGAGTGGAGCTGGCTCTCAGCCTGGTCAAAAGCTTTGAGTGGCGTCCAGTCCGGGTTTTTCGAGGCAGCCGGCTGCCTGTACCAATCAAGCCTGTAGCCATGCACCAGGTCCCTCAGGCAACAACGGACTGTCCTTTCTCTCTCCAGCCGGCTGATATGGTTCCTCTCAGCATCCAGCAGGATCTGCAGCTCGACCTGGCTGAGATCGAGGCACTTTGGCTGGATGATTATGTTCCATGTGGGCCTCTGGGCTTCCACGAGGTAGCTGAGAAAATCTAACCACAAAGCAACTAATATTTAGCGCGATGCTCATGATTATATTTCAACTTCATATCTGCTTGATTAGGAAGCAGTGTAAAAGAGCACGTCCTGTGACATATTGTTATCCTTTGCCGGTGGACTGTGAACATATTTACACATTTATGTGTCTGGAGAAGCCTCTTGGCTATGTTTCCTAATCCTTTGATCACACAGCATTCTCTTAGCAACATGTCCACTGCCATGACAACTGTTGTTGTAGGCAACAATGCAATGCTTACTACTACAAGCCAGTCCTCAGAGGAGATTTCCCTTGTTGGGTCTTTAAATGCACACACACACACACACACACACACACACACACACACGCACACACACTCCAGAAGTGTTTACTAAAGTAGTAAAGCTTATAATATTGCCTTTTGCCTCAACATCACCATGGTAACGCATTGGTCTTAGATCACTGCAGTGGTACAGTGGTGATAAAGCAGCAGGCAGCAATTAATACTGTGTTAGTCATTCAAGCTCCAGTGTTCGTACTAGCTCTGTGGCCCTAGACTGGCCTGTCCATTAACATCACAGCAGGCAGGGCAAGACAAGATCCCTTACACTGTTCCTCCTTCGGGAGAAAACATAACCTTTCGTCTTTGCTGTCTGAAATATAGATGAAACGCAATGGACCACCATTAGGCAAATTTATGCACAGGAAATACAAAAGACTTTTGTGATGCAGGAAAACGTTATGAATTTATGGAGCTGCGTAGCCTGAGACAGAGGAAGAGGAGTGAAAGTAAGCACAGATAGATTCACACTGAGAATAAGGAAATGAATGACGTGTCGTCCAGGAAAATCGGGACTTCCTGTCGAAAGGGTAGAGAGTGACTAGATCAGCTTAGCGTTAGCAAAGCGCAGTGTAAACATACATGTTTCTGAGATATCCTGCTGTCTATTTATAATGTTTTAAATGTTTTACTTTTTTTTTAAACAATAACTTTGGAAACAGACTCGGTGAAGTATTTCTACCATCTTTCAAGTCGTCAAATTAACGCTATAAACATTCTTACACGTGAATTTTTTTTAGTATTCATTAATTTTGTCCACATCAAATGAAAGTATCATCAACATTTTTATTCAAAAGTTTTTTGTTTAAAAAAAAATAAATAAAATAATGCAGCATTCCTGTTTTTGCTGGAAGTATTTATATAAGAATTATATATATTCATACCTATATGTCATCGATCAGAGAAATAGCTTGAAATATTGTGATATGATTTTTTTTATTATTTCTTTTTTTTGTCATATCGCCCTAATACAGACTGGGTATTGTGGAGAATACGTGTCTACATGTGTCTCAGAAAATATATTTTGAACATTCATTAGGAAATATGACAATAACGTTCAAAGGTACATGAAATAACGTGTGTGTGTGTGTGTGTGTGTGTGTGTGCGTGCTCATCAGAAGCTCATTGCGGAGCAGCAGGTTCAGCTGGTGCAGTATGAAAATGCAGCTGGTCAGTGTGTGACTGAACTACACAAGGCCCAGCTACAGGTCCAGTCTCTCCAGACTAAGATCAGAGAGAGTGAAGCAAACAACAAGGTACAAACCATGTCATTCTGCTTTATTAAGGTCAAATAAGTCGTTATTAAGTTATTGTTAAGTTATTATTAAGGGTGTAAGGGCCATGGTGTTTCCATGGTGTTTTGGTATCTAAGGAAGCACAGGATGTATAAATGTCAGCTTTTCCTGATATAGATATATATTGTGTACATGGATGTGTGTGCAGGAACTGCAGCAGCGACTCGAAAGTATGGAGTGTGAGCTGTTGTCTTTCCGGGAGACAGCACAAGGACAGGAGAGGACTATCCAGACTCTAAACAACTCTCTGAGCACCAAGGACAATGAGGTGTGTTCACCTCCACAATTTGTTTCTCTTCTGTTATCTACTGAACTGGACCAGATGGAGGTGACTTCACTGAAGTTAATACAGTAGTACCAAAAAAAAAAAGGATACGTGAGATATCTACACTAAAACCTTAAGTATCAGCCATTAGTGATATCCATCGAATATGTTTTTTTTTAAGTGCACCTGTTATGGTTTTTCAGATATTACCTTTCATGTAGTGTGTTATAGAGCTGTTTGTGAATGTAAAAAGTCTGCAAAGTTTCAAAAATCAAAGCGCAGGGCATACAGAGTTATTGACTCCCAAAAGAAGGAACCGATTCTGAACTGCTGAAACGAGTCGTTAGTGATTCCAGACTTACTTCCTGTACTAACCTACGTAGGTTTGTAACAAAAAGCCCCGCCTCTGGTCTTCATTGGCTGACAGCGGTAGACCAATCACAACAGACTGGGACATCTGACCATACGGAGCAGAGTATGCTCTCTGAAAGGAGGAGATTAGAGTGAATCATTTAGAACGGATCATTTAATGAGTCGTTTGTGACACTGGGGGGAAAAAAGGTAATACTGCAGTTCAAATTATGAGCACATTAAAGTGTTTTTTGATCTTGGATGCATGTAAATCTTTTGTATGAGAGCTTTAAAACAAAATTAGGCACGTTTCGAAACCATAATAGGTGCACTTTAAAAACTGCTGAACTTTAAAATGATATTTTTCTTATATATATATATATATATATATAAAATATATATTTTTTAAAAAGACTTTACAGGAAGAAATAGATAGCTAAAATATGACACACAAAACTGCAGACTTTTAAAAAAAATTTTATTTATTACTTTATTATTAAGTTTTTCACTTACATGACAAATATAATGAACATAATAAGATATAAATATAGTATAATTCTAGCAAAAAGAATGTAGTATAATCCTAACAAAAAATACAATCACATCTCTTTAAATGTATTTCCATATAAGTCCAATTCCAATTTTTTCCATTTGTTAGTCAGGTTTAATTCATTCCTGTTGTTTTTTTCTCTTCTGATATTCGTGCCACCATTTTTTTCCATTCGCCAGCCTGCGTCCCGTTCCCTCCCATGTCCATGAGCTCAGCCAATTAGCCGACCAAGTTATAAGTTATTTCGGCTCGTACTGATTTACGAGAACGGTCAAGAGTGCCTACGCTGTCCTGTTTTTTTTTTTTCTAATGAGCGCCCATGAGATTTTCAGCTGCCCTTCATTACTGGTGTTAGCACTGTATCTCTAGCCGTGTTAGCTGCTCAGGAGTTTGATTCCGTTATCTACGTGCATTCATTATGTACGTTTCTACGAAGGTGTTTCATCCTAAGCAAAACTACGTAATAAAAATGTATCTCTTTTATTTGTTATGTAAAACCAGCTACTCAAACAGTTCAGTGCTTTATACAGATTGTTTCATACAAGTCTGGGAGGAACGTCGTTAATTCTGTGTACAACTTCGTGCCCTATAATCGATTTGCCAGTACGAAATGACTCCATCTTGGATAAACGATACCACTGGCTGCACTGGATGCTTACCAGATTCCGCCATGTTTTCCGTCCCGAACAGACTGAGATGGGAGCGAGTGGAGTGAAGAGGCATCGGGGCGTGTCTGTAAAAAAAAAGACTGACAGGAGGCCCATGTAAACCCAGACAAGCACTTCGCACCAAATTTGCAGTTTCTTTAAGGAAAATCAGTCTGTGTGAATTTCAGCGTAATATTTTAACGGGAGGGTTTTTGTTTTCTTGTGGCCTAGATTGCTGACTTCCAGCAGCTCATAGAGGAGCAGAAGAAGCTTTTGATTTCTCTGAAGCAGCAGAATCAGCAACACCAGCTGCAGAAATTGCAGGTGAGAAGTTCCATACACTTCCATACACTGATGTACACTTGCATTATAAATAAATAAATAAATAAATAAATAAAAATAACATAAAAAGGGGGCAGTAGTGGCTTAGCGGTTAAGGATCTGGGTTACTGATCTGAAGGTCTCAAGCCTCAGCACTGCCACTGTTGGGCCCTTGAGCAAGGCCCGTAACCCTCTCTGCTCCACGGGCGCTGTATCATGGCTGACCCTGCACTCTGACCCCTAACATGCTGGGGTATGCGAAGAAAAGAATTTCACTCTGCTGTAATGTATATGTGACCAATAAAGTCTCATATATCTTCTCATACACACCCGTATCACCAAAGACAAGTGTCTTCTGAGAAACACTTTAGATGTGTGTGTGTGTGTGTGTGTGTGCGCAGACGTCCACTACAGCACCTAGTCCACTGCAGGCTGAGCTGTCAGAGCTTCAGGCCTCTTTATTTTCAACCCAGCTGGAGCTGCAGAGCGTCCAAAGAGCCCAGCGCCAGGCCCAGAGAAGAGAGGATGAGCTGGCACGTGCCAACCAGTACCTCCTCGCCGATCTCCAGGAGGTGCAGCACCATCGCCGGGAATCCAAGAAACACAATCAGGCGAGGACTGAAAAAGCAAAGTTATCTGTGTGTGTGTGTGTGTGTGTGTGTGTGTGTGTGTGTGTGTAAGATTAAAGGAATTTGTCATTCACCCATAGGAGCTGCTTGCGGCTCTGCAGAGAGTGCGCTCGGACCTAGAGCAGATGGAAGAGAAGTGGAAGGAGGGAGAGGGAGACAAGGAGAGAGAGGTGGAGGACAGAGAGAGAACCATCAGGGAGCTGAAGACCAGGCTGCAGCACAAAGAGCATCTGCTACATGTGAGCACACGTTAGGCATAACTAAGCAGTAGTCAGATTGGACTTGTTTTCTCACTGGTTTGTTTGTCAGGGATGAGTAAAAGTCAGCAGAATATATGTGTGATGGGATTTTGTAGGGAACATAAGATGGCTAGCTATAACCCAATTTTATTCACGCGTGCACTGTTGAGGAACGATTTATGCGTCTTAATTCTACAAATCGTTCGCAGGACTACACTGAACTGTTGGATGGGCAGAAAGAACCAGCCGGAAACAGAGACATCCTCGTCCACAAGCTCAAGCTGCGCATTCAGGAGAGAGACCGAGCCCTGGAGGTATACGCCTGCGCACAAACATACAGGTTAATGACGGTTTTCTGCTAGTCCGGGTGACAAAATAATAAAAACGTGTCCTTTTCTCAAGCGTGCGGTAGACGAGAGATTTGTGTGTGTGGAGCAGAAGGAGGCCGAGGTGCGCAAGCTGCAGCTGCTCCTCCGAGAGAAAGAGAGGGACCTGCAGAAACTGCGCTGTGTGCTGTCCAACAACGAGGAGACCATTATGGTATTATTAACACACGCACACACACACACTCTTGTGTACACAGATTTAACTATATACAGTAGTGTGTCAATGTGCTATATGTTTGTTTTGTTTTGAATTAGAGTTTGGAGGTGTTGGTTCGAGGTAAATCTGTAGAGCTGGAGCAGGTGAGTGAAGCGTGGAGAGGCAGTCAGCGTGTCCAGCGTGAGTGTGAGGACAGACACATGCGCAGCATGAGAGAGAGAGACACACTCATCAGCCAGCTCCAGACAACACTACACACACGCACTAAAGAGGCTGAGGTAAAGACTGGATTTATTTCAATCTCAACAATATATACAGTAATGTGAAAAAATAAATACACCCCATGGAAATTGTCTGCTTTTTTTGACATATTTGGACGAGCAAACATTTGATCCTCTTTGAAACAGTGTCTATTAATAAAGTTGATATACTTGGACAAACCCACGAGGAAAATTAGCTTTTTCAATCATTTATTCAACAGAAATATTAATAGATTAATAGATCTTCTGTGGAAAAAGTAAGTACACCCTTTGCCTCAGAAGCTGACATTGCCCCCTGTAGGCGTTTGGCATAATTGTCCACCAGGCTTGCTGGAATTTTTGACCACTCTTCCATGTTTGAGGGTTTTCTTGCATCTCCTGCCCGTTTCAAATCCCCCCGCAACATTTCAGTGGGATTCAAATCTGGGCTTTGACTAGGCCGTTCCATAACCCTCCATTTCTTCTTTTTGAGCCGTTCCTTGGTGGATTTGTTAGTGTGCTTAGGATCATTATCCTGTTGAAAGATCCACTTTCAGTTCAACTTCAAATTTCGGACAGGTGGCCTCGCATTATCTTCAAGCACTCTTTGATATGATGCAGAATTCACAGCTGAATCAATGAATGAAAGCTGTCCAGTCCCTCAGGAAGCGAAGCAACCCCAAACCATAACGTTTCCACCACCGTGCTTCACAGGTGGTATGAGGTGCTTCTCATGAAAAGCTGTCTTTGGCCTGCGACAAACATGTCAGCTGTTACCGTGGCCAAAAACTCTATCTTTGATTCGTCTGTCCAGAGCACATTATTCCAAAAGGCCTGGTCTTTGCCTATATGCTCATTGACAAACTGTAGTCTTGTTCTAATGTTCCTTTTAGACAGCAAAGGCTTTTTCCTGGCACGCCTCCCATGCAGGTCAAATATGTGCAGTCTCTTTCTGATTGTAGGAGCATGCACTTTGACACCAACAGTTGCAAGACTTACTATTAGATCCAGTGATTAAAATTTTGGGGTTCTTGGAGACTTCCTTTTGCATCAGATGTTCTGCTCTTGGGCTGAATTTGCTGGGACGGCCAGTGTGTGTGTGTATGTGTGCTTTCTTAGTTATTGGAGTAATTGTCTCTCATTTTCTCTTGCAGGAGTTAACAGCTGCTCTCCTCAGTAAGGTGCCACTGAGCTCCAGTGAGGTCGTGGAGAAACTGAAAGGTCGGCTGCAGATGAAGGAGCATCTTTTCCAGGAGCTTCTGGCGGAGAACAGCCGACAGACACAGGAGCACAACACACACATCCAGGAGCTGCTTAATGCCATCCGCACCAGGGAGCAGTATATCAAGGTGATACACCATCATAGACTTCTTGTTTTAGAATTGTAATAGCATGGGGGGAAAAAAAAGACTTAAAACATCATCAGTCCTGAAAGTAGACAAAGAAAACCCAACTAAACAAATGAATCAAAAATATTATACTTGGTCATTTATTTATTGAGGGAAAATGATCCAATATTACATATCTGTGAGTGGAAAAAGTATGTGAATCTCTAGGATTAGCAGTTAATCTGAAGGTCAAATTAGAGTCAGGTGTTTTCAATCAATGGGATGACAATCAGTGAGCTCTCTGTTTTATTTAAAGAACAGGGATCTATCAACGTCTGATCTGTAATAGCCCTCAAAGGTCACAAATGAACTTCTAAGCAACTAAAGGCCTCTCTCACATTGGCTAATGTTAATGTTCACGAGTCCACCATCAGGAGAACACTGAACAACAATGGTGTACATGGAAGGGTTGTAAGGGGAAAGTCACTGCTCTCCAAAAAGAACGCTGCTGCCCGTCTGCAGTTTGCTAAAGATCACGTGGACAAGCCAGAAGACTATTAGAAAAATGTTTTGTGGATAGGTGAGACCAAAATACAACTTTTTGGTTTAAATGAGAAAGGAAAACACTGGAGAAAATGTTGGAGAAAGCAAAAAAAAAGAATATATATATATATATATATATATATATATATATATATATATATATATATATATATATATATATATGCACGTGTGTGTATATATATACATACAGTGGTACTTGAAAGTATATATAATATATGTATGTCCATGGTATCTCACAATAAACCATATTCATGTTCATAAATATCATTTTTACACATTTCAAGTACACAATCATGTACTTCAATAAAAAAAATACATTTTCTTAGAGAAATGAGAACGAACATATCCCAAAACAGACCTAAAGGTTAAGCATAAGACTGTAGAGGTACATTCAGATGATGCTCCCTGAACCTTCACTCCATTTCCCAGGATTCAGCAGAGCGTGCGGGTCAGGTGATGTCGGAGCAGACGGAGCGCCTACAGGAGCTGTGCAGGCAGATTGTGTCAGCAGGAAGCAGATCACTGAGTACATTAAAACCCCCTGAAGATGCACAGATCCTTCAGGAGGAGCTTCAGCTGGTGCTTACCAAAGAGCGGGAGGCACGGAGGGAGCTGTCCATCCTGCGCTCCACCTTAGCAAACAACCAGGAGCAGCTCCAGGCCCAGACTGCACATCTGGGCACTTTGAACCACACGGTCAGCACTGGCATCTAATCCAGTACCTGCCTATAACCACATAGCACTTAGAGGCCAGTACAGTTAAGGTTCAAACCGAAAAGTATTATCCCTAGGAGTAAACACAAGGAGCTGGGACTATGATCGGAGAACCACAGTGTAAACACAGTCCCCATTCCCAAAATTAGAAAGTCAGTATTATTCAATTAACTACCTACATGATGACATATATATATTTAATTATTAGACAATATACAGGAGTGGACAAATAATTAGCCGTGGACAAGCGGCTCGTATAACCGGGTAATTAGACAGTTAAGTGCGTTTGTACACAACAAACAAGTATACCCATAATCTTCATCCACTCATAAGAAAACAGTTTATCTCCCCAGTTTGTTCTCGCCAATTCCCACCCACTAGTTATCACATGACAACGACCAACGACCGTATTTTGAAATAAGATCAAATTCTAAAAATGTAAATATTATATCCAAATAATTTGACTTGCAATATGAGGAGAGCACACTAGAGCTCAAAACACTGGCCAGGGGTTTCGTAACTTTTTTGTCAAGGTTGCAAATGCAATATTCTGCATTAAAAAGAAACTTTATCAGGACTCCTGAAAAGTGATTGCTCTATTGTCGAGAGATCGTGAGTTCGAAATACGGACGATGCCACAGCCATCCGGTGGCCAGGAGTCTAGAGAGCAAAATTGGACCATGGGTGCTAGGGATCTTGTTTCTCTCTCTCTCTCTCTCTCTCTCTCTCTCTCTCTCTCTTCTGTCAATCAGAGAGGCACTAGACAATTGTGGCTTCTGTGAGCTCATGTATGCAGAAGAGGGTGATTAACACTTTCCTCTGAGTGTCTTGCGCTGCCCTGCAGTTTGAAAAGATGGCTTCATGTGTCTTGGAGGAAGAAAGTATTTCCCCCACTAACTGGTGTTGGTCGTTGTCATGTGATAGCTAGTGGGTGGGAATTGGCGAGAACAAATAGGGGAGATAAACTGTTTTCTTAATGAGTGGATAAAGATTATGGGTATACTTGTTTGTTGTGTATAAACACACTAAACTATCTAATTACCCGGTTATACATTATTATGTATACTGGTCTCCAAGCAACCAAAACATAGTCCTGGTCTGCACACTTCCCCGATGACCTAGCCAATAAATGTCCACATCTGAACAGATAAACATATCATGTACGGCTTGGACCTCTACACTATGCTGCATGTTTGTTCATCTTTCTTTAACAGAGTAAACCCAAGCATCCGGTATCCATGGAGACGGAGCAGGCAGCCAGCTCATACACTGATACCGGAGGTGGGCATGAGGACACTCACCAGTTTGGGCTATAACATCTCCTATACTTACATTTTCCAGTGATTGTATGTTATCCTGCCTCGATAGTTTGTAGTCGTTATATACGCTGCAAAGACGACACGTGACGCATGTTCTGAGATTCCTTGCATAACTAACCTGAATAACTGTTGTTATGTAAATGTTTATGGCGATGATGCCTAGCACACGTTTAATTTTGCACGACGTGATCTTTGATACATTGAATATTCATGGACTTAAATGATTTTTTATTTTATTTATTAATGTAAATCTGTTGTCCTTTATGTTGCAGTCATTTTTCAAGTTGTATATTTATTTCACATTTACTCAAGTATAGAATTATAGGGCTACATTCAAATGTACTCCATTTTGTTTCTCAGTTATTATTCAGTATGAGCAGTGAGTTATATAGTTTCATAGTATGAAATTAATAGTGTGGATTTTTGCAATCATCACCGAACTATCGTTGGTGATTCATTATTCTAACGATCCAGCCTTGTAATGAGGAGAGCTGTACAAACGAGCAACTTAGACGTGACGTATGAACGTAACATTCTTTTAAAACTTGTTTGTGAACTTGTGTATTAGTCAGATTCAGCCTTTAATGTAGTGACTGGTACCTGGCGTGAGCTTGTGCATGTGAAATAACAGAAACTGTTGTTGTGTGCATGTCTGACTGTGAATCATTTACGGGGCGAAGAACTTTTCATACAAAGGAAAATTGTTTCTGTGTTAGAAATCAACGTTTTAATACTAATGTATTCAATACCCGTGGCTCTGCTTTGTGATACGACTTTTGTCATTCGGAAAAATCACATCTGTGTACACTTGCTCATCTTTTAAGTCACGTTTTGAGAAAACCATCTTACGTCTACTTTGACCTTTTTCCCAGCATAAACTGAAAACAGGCATTGTAATAAATATCTGTGATTTTTATCATAAATGGACCAAAGGTGCGAAATCTATTTTGAAATCCTTACCTGAACTTTTTTTCTCCCTATATACACACACACATACACACACTGTATGGGCAAAAGTTTGTGGACATCTGACCGTAACACTCGTACGTGCCTTAGTCCCCCCCCCCAACAGCATGGCTGTGGGGATTTGTGCTCATTCAGCTATAAGATCATTAGTGAGGACAGACGCTGATGTTAGTTGAGGAGGTCTAAGGTACAGTCGGCGTTCCAGTTCATCCCAAAGGTGTTCAGTGGGGTTGAGGTCAGGACACTCGAGTTCTTCCAGTACAACATTAACACACCATGTCTTCATGGAGCTCGCTTTCTGAACAGGGTATCATCATGCTGGAACAGGTTTGGGCCTCTTAGTTGGAAAGCAGTGAAGGGAAACTGTAAAGCTACAGCATACAAAGACGTTCTATACATTCTATGCTTTCAACTTTGTGGTTACAGTTTGGGGAAGAACCACACATGGAAGTGATGGTAAGGTGTCCAGATACTTTTGGCCATATAGTGCACCCTCATGTTTTCCACAGTCACAAGCACAATCTATTAATTACCCCAATAAACTACACTGGAAACAGTAATGTAAACCATTAGCCAATACTACTACTACTACTACTACTAATAATAATAATAATAATAATTATTATTATTATACACAAATAATCAGAAGTAAATTTATTTATATAGCACCATTCTCAAGATCACTTTACAAGCCTAACATCAGTAAAATTAGAAGCAAAGTTTCTCGAACCCTTGCTCACTTTTCCACTGCAAAAGAAACTAGCAACATGGGTTAAGTTCCCAGAAGCAAAAAGGATTCTTGTAGGTATTTTTTTTTTTTTTTTTGGTCTGTCACATCATTTGTACAACCACCGGTGTCATAAATTAATATCGAAACATAATCATCTTGAGAATTTGAGCTATGCTTCTCTTAAGTGATTAAAAAAACAAAAAAACATTCATGATCTCATTTATTTACAGAAATTTCTCCGACTCTATCCCGGCTGTAACTGTGTAGGAGAAGTAGCAGGGATTTTCTTCCCTCGGTAGCACAGAACAATTATTACTATCATTAGCTGCACTCCAAAAAGCAAAAATCTTTTCAAGTGAAAATATCTTACTATAATATAGTCCAATGTGTCTAGTATTTCCTATTATAAGACTACAGTAAACCTAATCTAAGATTATTAAATCTATGTCTAGACATTCCAAGCTTGAAAGGTTTTGTTTTATTGGCAGATAGTTCTGATATTTTTTTTAATCATTTATTTCTAGAAAGAAGATGAAAAACAAATGTAGCTTGAAATGAGTAAAAGAAATAGGTTCAGTAATCTTATAACTGATTTATAGTAATCTTATCATAGTAAATAGTAAATAAATATGATTTAAGATATTTTCACACACTAAGATGCCTTTTTATTTGAGTGCATGTGAACGATACAGATACTAACAATACTAAAAGCACAATGCGTCATTCTTTCCAGTTTTCCAGTACCACATTCCACATATTGGTTTAGATTTGTTTTTGTGGAATATCAGGAGAGGAATCTTCTCATCAGGAAATATCTTGCTTCTATTTCCTCTTCCTTCCTGCCAGTCTGTAATGGGCCAGATCTGGCTTTAGCCAGGGTTTTAGTAACTTGTGTGGTCTTCAGTGGGTGTGTTGAATGGACGGTGGGCTTCATAGTTCAAGGAAAAGGACAAACCCTGGTGGATCATGTTATCCTGTCTCCATGGTGATAAACACCAGTAGTTTCTGTATAAGCATGTGTGAGCATGTGTGTGTGCTAACCATGTCACACTGTCCTTCCAGACTCCACTTCAGATGAAGAAGAGGAGGAAGATGATGGCAATAGTGAATTTGCAGAGAGCACTGGAGAAGAGGAGCGCTGCAAAGCAACAGCACAGGCTTTAGCCGACACGCAGGTAGAACCCACAAACACCTTAACAGTGAGCTGAAGGTCAGTCCTTACTGTACGTCTGATCATCGCTCCCTGTTTAAGTCTGTCTTGTGTAGATCAGAACTTGTGGATAGATTTTTAGTTCCATAAATGTTACAGTGTTGTACAGTACATGTGGTAGGTTATCTTTCCACTCCTCGTCTATTTTAATCTCACAAGCCGGCTTTCGCTGGAACTTTGCATTACTTTTACAAGCAGAGGTTTTTGACTGACAGTACAAAACAAAACAAACAAACAAAAAGCCATTTTATCAAGCAAAAACATCTTCAATATAGTCGAATTGATCTAGTATTTCCTGTTATAATATTATACTATTATTCATGAATTCATCTGTTTATTTCTATACAGAAGCAACATTATCTGCAGAAAATTGAAAGCTCACTATAAGTAAAAAAACGAAATGTCTAGAATAATGTTATAATCTTCTATTTGGTTTATAGTAATCTTATAAAAGGAAATAGATCAATCGGATTATATTCAAGATGCAATCCACGGTCATGTTTGTTTGCCTAGTCTCTGAATTTGAACAACATATTAATTAAGATCTACGCAAATTATTTCTCTGGGATTAACGAAGAAGAATGGTGTTTAAAGTAGGTTAACTGTCCTCATCTTTGCTCATAACGTTTTTCTGTTGCAAGTGATTGTATCGGATTTGTAAATTTTCTAAGTTGTTAGTTAGCGGGGGAAAATCTCAACTTACAAAGCTGTTAAAAAAAAAACCAAAAGCTACATATTAGAGATGCACCGATACTAAATTCCTCAGCCGATATGATAAGCGATTATTCAGAGCGATATCGGCCGATACCGATAACCGATACCAATAGTCCTGCCTTTTATACCTTCTTTTAAATGAATAATAATTACTTCCACAATTCTGAAGGAAATGCACATAAAAACTTTATTCTCTCCATTTGAGAAAGTTGTTTCACAGTAACTGGTCTCATAAACAGAAAACACATTACTCACATTAACATGAACACATGAACTCAATTCTGAAGATTAAAGTAAGATTATTAATTTATTGAATGTTATTAATTCATATTAACATTGACTGAATTGTAAAAAACCTCCTGTTAGTCTCACATTCACTCACCACAAACAAAAGCATTTCTACTTCATCACTGAACATCAAACTGGTAAAATTTAATATCAACTTTTATATATTAACATTAACTGGATATGAAATATGCTACTCTACAAATATATTTTTCTGTGCAATATATACTTTTTGTCAACTCATCTTCATTTAAATCTTTCACCGGTGTACTGGCCCTTTAATTCAGCGTGAGCAGTGCAGCAAAAAATAAATTTAGACTCGACGCTGAAACTCCCGCTTCACTGCTGCAGCGTCCGGTGTAAAATTTTAGCAGTGCAGAGATTACAGACATTACACACTGCAGTTTTGTCGTCATTCCACACAAGAGACATCATCTTTACACACAGCACGTAATCCATGTGTTTTCCCGCCCTCTTTTGATTGACAGGATATCATCGACCCTGATAATTGGATGTTCTTAAATATGCCTTAAAAATTGCCTTAATCGGTATCCGCCGATACATTGGTGCATCTCTACTACATATCAAGTAAAATCAAACTTTGAAGGGAAACCAGAAGGGAATTTCTATTTAGCATTGACTGTGTGTGTGTGTGTGTGTGTGTGTGTGTGTGTGTGTGTGTGTGTGCTGCCATATTGCTGTGACGTCAGGTTTGTTTATGTCAGAAAACTCGGGTGTAAGGTGAATGTTGCCAGAGTTTCCGACTTGGAATATCAAGTTGATTGGCGATTCCATTGCACTTTTCCGCGTCAGAATTCCGAGTACAGTGGGTTGCAGCGTTATCCAATCGGCCAATCATGTGGCAGCTACAGTTGTCATGCAAATACAGGTCAAGAGCTTCAGTTAATATTCACATCAAACAGCAGAACAGGGACAAAATTGTGATCTCTGTGACTTTGAAGATTGGAAAAACATCACATGGTCTTTGTGTGTACCAGTGTTCCTAATAAAGTGGATGGTGAATGTATATGCAGATAGCAGATCACAATACTGGAGCTTATGGTCGTCTAGGTATAGAAACATCTGATCCTGAGACACCTGTCCATCCAGTGAATCATTCTATCTTCTAACATTACAGGGCTACACGCATCCTGGAGGACCCATGCTACCTCAGACTCCTGCAGAGGTGGAGGGCCAGGGGCTGGCTGAGGTGAAACTGTTAGTGGAACAGAAGCAGGCGGTGGAGCGAGAACTGTGGGAACTAAAGGCCCAGCTGGAGAAGGCCGGCTTCACCTCTTTCTCTCAGATGAGGTGTGTGTGCATCCACATCGATTAAACATGTGTTGTCTAATGATCACCATCATCCCAATGCAAAACGATGTGGCGTGTTATTGTAGGAAAGCATTGCTTAGCCTCCGTTTGGAGAACGAAGAGCTCCGAAGCTCAGTGGGAACAAGCGAGGCAGACGAAGAAACACACAGACGCTCAGACAAGCAGAGAGGAAGAGGAGTGCAGTGGCAGCCTGAACCCTGTGAGGGCAAGAAGAGATGCAGCAGAGTGCTTTGTCTCGACTCGGGAGCACAGCTTTCCTACTCTACACAGGTAGACGTCCCTCAGAGACCTGTTTATGTCACAAATTATACACAAGTGTGTATTATCCATGCTAACTGACTGGTCACTTACAAGATGAAATTTCTGTAGGTCTTAATGCTAGGTTCAATTATGTTAGATTTTAATGATCTGTAATTATTATTGTTATTTTTACTAAAATAAGAAAGCTCACAGGTTCAAGTTATTATATTGATATGTGTTGAGTTTACCAGTTTCCTCTCTGCTCCTTGTTGTGCTCTGGTCTGGGGCCCAGTGTGTGGAAACCATACAAAATCATTTTGAAATGGCTCTTAAAGGGGAAAATACAGTGAAGGGGAAATAAGTTTTGGGACACTTTTGTTTTTGTTGTTTATAGTAATATACTTCCAGTGCATATATGCACTACAAATGTACACACAGTGCTTATACACTGTGCTTATAAATATGAACAAAAAAGTGGTGTGTTCATAAGCATACAAAACAAAGATATGTTTAAAAAAAAATTTTTTTTCAAAATTGACAGGGGAAAGTGTTGAGATTAGGATTATGATGATACCGCTTGAAGTACCATGGAAATGGTTTTGGACCTCAATTCCACATGGACGTTCTCGCTGTGGTTGCTGGGACTACGGTTGCTGCTGTGGCCTTAGGACTGCAATTACCACATATAGTTTTGTACAGTTCACCTTTAGTGAACAGTGGACTAGTTCAACAAACAGACTTCATGTTAAAACCATAATGAACTTTCCTTTACTTTCACACTATCCGTTGTTACCCAGAAGAGGACGTGTTCCCTTCTGAGTCTGGTTCCTCTCAAGGTTTCTTCCTCATAGCATCTTAGGGAGTTTTTCCTCACCACCGTCACCACCGGCTCGCTCAATAGGGATAAATTCACACATTTAAAATCTGTATCCTGTGTTTATATGTTTCTATAAAGATGCTTTAGGACAATGTCCATTGTTAAAAGCACTATACGAATCAAATTGAATTGAATTGAGATGTTTACGATAAGAAGTAATGAACTTTTTGCAGCATTGTGGTTCAATTCAGGCCACTCCTCTTGGTAAATCGTCGTCAGTTCCTCAATGTTACGAGGCTCCTGCTGATAGACTCATAAATTTTTAAATCCTCAATGAACTTTCATGATATTCAAGTCAGGGGATTAGTGAGGCCATGCAAGGCCTTCTTGAGTTATTTTGGTTGTATGTCGGTTGGTCATTGTTTTGTTGAAACGTCCAAGTTCTCCCGAGATTCAGTTCCTTGGCTGATGAGATTAAATTCTCCCCTAACGTCCCGGTGCATCGCTCCATTCATGTTTCCTACAGTGGGATGTAATGCCTCAGTGCCGTCTGCAGAGAAGCAGCCCCATATCATAGGAATGGATATAACTGCTTATTGTTCTGTCTGTAACTGCTGTTCCTGCTGCTTTCAGGTGGTCCTACAACCTTTTTTCTAGTGACTGCTGTCTTTCTTCCTACTTTCCTTATCATTAGTTGGAGAGTGTGTTGTGAAATTTTGCATGGTGCACCTGTCCAGGTGCCTGTCTGCCTATCATCAAGCAAGTTTTACTGCCAGGGATGTTTAAGGTCTTTGCTATGGCTCGACAATCCATTCGGGTTTTTTTAATAATGTTGCAAACTTTAGGAAGCCTCTTCACCCTCACCATAATTGCTACTTGTTGTGTAAAATCCAACAAGTAGCCTTCCCAACCATCCTTCCCAACCAATGAAAATATCTTTTATAATGACGCCAGGTGCAATTTGCTGGACTACTTAGTTCCCCTCATTGTAGCCAATGTCAAGTCAAGGCTTGAAAATTGGAAAACATTATTGGAGGACACAGATAGTGTTTTCTGGTGTTTCCTTCTAATAGTTGGTGTAATATGTGATTTTTTTTTGTGTCTGTATGTGGACCTGAAGCCAGTGCAGCAAAAGCTGCAGGAGAGACTAAATCCAGTGGTGTCGAAATCCAGCACGCAGACCCAAGCAGAAAGGCTCAGCGACTCCAGAGAACAACTCGGTAAATGTTTTCTATAACTGTTAGACTAATATTAGTTGATATGCTATACAAAACAGTGCAATTTGAACTTAACTTTTACTGACATACCCTCCCCCTCCCCCCAACCCCCCAGCAGAGACACCAGTGCAGCACAACAGTAAGCAGGTACAGGTGGACCTTCAGGATCTGGGCTACGAGACGTGCGGCCGCAGTGAGAATGAGGCAGAAAGAGACGACACCAGCAGCCCAGGTCTCTTTACTCGTTCTTCCTTTTGTTAATCTTGTTTGAGTCAAGTCGAGTGGGTTTTACTGCCATACCTCTATATAACTCGTGTATATTGGAATGAAATGTTACACGGCATGTTACATGGGATTACAGTGTGAGAGTGCACAATGTACAATACATGTTCACTAGAGCCAACCAATGCAAACAATTGTCTGTAAACTGTAGTCTGGAGAAAGTGTATAGAGAACAATGGAGAAAAGCAGCAAGATTAGTAAATAGTCAAAAGTGTCTCATGAGCAGCATTATATCCCAGTGTGCAGTGATTATTTATTTTTTGAAGGGTTTGATTAGACCAGGTTTGTGTTAGGAGGCAGCACTGTGTTGAGTAATCTTTTTGCCTCATGGAGGCATGAAGACTAGTGGTGGTGCCAGAGATGCTCTGGAACCTTCTAGTAGATTGCAGGAAGGTGAAGAGTCCATGAGTGGGGTGGGAGGGAGCATGCACAATGCTGGTGGGCTTACAGATGTAGCATTTGTGGTAAGAGATTTCAATGGTGGGAAAAAGAGAACACGATGATCTTCTCAGCTATTCTCACAATTCACTGCAGAATCTAGCAGTCTGAGACTTTCCAGTTTACCAAACGTACCAGACAGAGCGCTACTGTAGAAGGTGGTGAGGATGATAGGGGAGCTGAGGGGAGCTGCTGGGCTTTCTCAGCTAGGCAGTTAGTGTTATGGGTCCAGCCGAGGTTCTCCGTGATGTGCACACCAAGGAACTTGGAGCTTTTGACTCTCTCTACAGTTGAGTGGTGATTAAAACGTTGATACAAGGCTCTGGGTTACTGATCAGAAGGGTTCAAGCCCCAGCACCGCCAAGCTGCGTCTTTTGGGCCCTTGAGCAAGGCCCTTAACCCTCTCTGCTATCACTGTTGACCCTGCACTCTGACCCCAGCTTCATAACAAGCTGGGATATTGCGAAAAAAGAATTTCACTGTGCTGTAATATATATGTGAAAAATAAAGGCTTATACTTTACTTTACATCAAAGTTGAATGTAAAGAATTTATTATTTCACACAGAATGTTTATGTAAAAAATGCATATAAAATTCAGTAGAGTGAATGACTGTTTTAGGTGTTGGTTAGAGGGGTAACTGTCATGGCTGTGTGCTGACACTAGGGAGCGCATGAACCTAATCAATGATTTACAGAATGCTCTAATACATGCCAGGAATAATCAGCTCAGTTTTAGAGTTTCTGATATATCTGGAGTAGATATAGGTTCCTGACATTAGTTCCTCCATCCCTGTACAGAATTTGATGATCTCGAGCTGTGCACATCTCTCTCGTGCCGAGATGGCGCGTCTCAGTGGTGGTCTGGTCTGGATTCGGCGGACCGAGCAGGAGGTGATGATGAGTGTCTTCAGCAGCAGGTGGAGGATCTGCAGGTGCAGCTCTCTCGTTCCCAGGCTCTGGTGCTCAGCCTGCAGTCTCGCCTTCAGGACGCCACTCCAAACTCCACCCCCCGAAAGTCGAACCGGGACAACAGGGAGCTGCGAGAGCTGGTGACCCGTGTATCGTCTCTGGAGGAACAGCTGAGGAAAGGCAAAGGTCATGCTGAGGAGGAGGCCAAGAGCACTACTAGGACTGGGTGTGTAACAGATGCTTACATGCAGGCTTATGGTATACGTTTGTATTACCGTTGCTGGGTGTAATGATTAAGTGTTTGAAAGCTTTTAGTTCACATGTTCAAGCAAACATTTGATCATCTTTGAAACGGTGCCTATTAATGAAGTTGATATACTTGAAAAAAACCACAAGGAAAACGAGCTTTTTCAATCATTTATTCAACAGAAATATCAATAGATGTGATATTCTTCTGTGGAAAAAAGTAAGTACACCCTTGGCCTCAGAAGCTAGTATTGCCCCCTTTAGCAGAAATAACTTCTGGTAGGCGTTTTGCATAATTGTCCACCAGGCTTGCAGGGATTTTTGACCACTGGGGTGTACTTATTTTTTCACATGACCTATATCTATCTATCTATCTATCTATCTATCTATATATATATATATATATATATATATATATGTATATATATATGTCTGTCATTATTTCTGTTATATTTAGCCTTAAAAAACATGTTCCGATATATTGCATTTTCATTTGAGCATTTCTCAAACATTTGTTTCACAGGATAATAAAGTTTGAGAATTATTGAGTGATAATTTAAAATCGAGCTATAACAAATTTTCCATTTTCGGCCAGTTGTAGTAGCAGTTGTATTACACAAGCAGCTGTTCCCCATTTTTTGTCATTTTTACATTGATTTTGCGATAGTGAAAAGGCTCTATTTGGTAAAGCGAGTGTTGCTGTATTGATATGAGCGATATGAAACAGTAACGAGATTCAGCTGCTTATCCAGACCTCCCAATGCTTCAGCTGACCAATTACAGTCCCATACACCAAAGAGCTGCGTAATAACTGTATATATAATATAGAAACCCACACAGTTGCACACAAAACCACACTCTTTACAGCATACTACTCAGATGGATGAATTTAGAACTGAATGCTTGATGGAAGAGTTCACCAACAATCAACTGTAGCTTCCAAACATGTTTGTTCAGATGAATGAGTATTGACCTGACTCTTGGATCTAAAGCTGGTTCTATAAAATTGAGAATTCAGTCACTAAATTGAGAACTGAGTCACTGAAGGGAGAACTGAGTAATTAAATTGAGAACTGAGTCACTGTAGTGAGAACCGAGTCATTAAATCGATAACTGAGTCACTGAAGTTAGAACTGAGTAATTAAATCAAGAACTGAGTCACTGTAGTGAGAACCGAGTCATTAAATAGAGAGCTGAGTAATTGAAGTGAGAACCGAGTCATTAAATCGAGAACTGAGTCACTGAAGTGAGAACCAAGTCATTAAATCGAGAACTGAGTCACTGAAGTTAGAACTGAGTCACTAAATCGAGAACTGAGTCACTGAGGTGAGGACCAAGTCATTAAATCGAGAACTGAGTCACTGAGGTGAGGACCGAGTCATTAAATCGAGAACTGAGTCACTGAAGTGAGAATTGAGTCACTGAAGTGAGAAATGAGTCACTAAATTGTGAACTGAGTCACTAAATTGGGAACTGAGTCACTGAATCAAGTACTGTCACTGAAGTCAGAACTGAGCTTGACTGAATTGACAACTAAATAACTGAATAGAGAACTGAATCATTAATTAAGAACAGAGTCACTTGATTAAGAACTGAATGATTAATTAAGAACAGAGTCACTGGATTACGAACAGATTCACTTGATTAGGAACAGAGTCACTTGATTAAGAACAGAGTCACTTGATTAAGAAGTGAGTCACTAGATTGAGAACTAAATCACTACATTAAAAACTGATTCACTTGAGTCACTGACAGTAGGTTTGGGGAAGGTGTTGAATCATCCACACAGGTCACAAAAGTTTTTTTACTTTAATTGTAATAACCTATTTTAATCTGCTTATTAATGAAGTTCTTTATTTATTTATAACATGCTTTATATTCTTTCTCTGTTTATTGTAGGAAGTTTGACACACTGATCCAGGCTCAAGCCCGCGAGCTCTCTCACTTGAGGCAACGAATGCGTGAGGGTCGGAGTGTCTGTCACATCCTCACACAGCACCTGGGAGACACCACCAAGTCCTTCGAGGAGCTGCTGCGGGACAATGACATCGACTACTACATGGGCCAGAGCTTCAGAGATCAGCTCGCCCAGAGCTCAGCACTGGCCCAGAGAGTCGGAGCCAAGATCAGCAGCCGTGAGTGTGCGCGCGCACACACACACACACACACACACACACAAGCATAATGCATTACCGCACTCTGTTTATCAGAATGAAAATCTTAATTTTTTTTAACACAGGGGACTATTCTGAAATACCAGATGACAAGACAGGTCATGAACTGCTTGCGATCCGGTGAGTTCTACAACTACATACACCCTGAGATCTTTAGGTTACTCCGGTTCTCTGATAACAGGAGTGATGTATCTCACTATGAGAGCCACCTCCGGTGTGATCGATCTTCGAAGCACCAATAACACCACGTCTGTCTGTTGACAGACCAATCACAGCCATGATAAGGGTGTCCCGGCTCCCTAATATACTGCTGATGGTCCCTTTAATCTCATGATATCTATTCTCTGTGCAACTGCAAGGAGGGAAGTGTGGTGAGATACCTCACTCCTGTTATCAGAGAACCAGGGTTACGTAAGTAATCTAAAGTTCTCTTTCAGACATTCGTTCGATATCTCACTATGGGATATAGACAACTCTCGTATTGCAGACATGCTGTCCGGAGCAGACCAGCCAATTGACTCAGTGATGCGTATAAATCTATGTACACAGACAAATCCCAATCTATTCCACCACTATTTGTTTTTAAACTCACACTTACTACCGAATGAGCCAATGATGGCTCCGTAGCATCCAGCCTATAAAATCGGACAATAGTGTGAGGCGATGCCCAATCTCCCGCTGCACAAATGTCCTGGATTGAAATATCCTTGAATAGCACCCGAGAAGTGGCCATGCCTCGGGTAGAATGGGCCCTCGGACCCTCTGGAGGTTGCAAACCCATGTTATTATAACATAATATGATGGCTTCTACCACCCAGTGAGACAGGCACTGGCGTGAAATAGGTTTACCGCATGTGAATCAGCCCATGAGACAAAAAGGTTTTTACTTTTCTTAAGTGCTTTCTTTTTGTCCATATAATGACGTAAAGCACGAACCGGGCACAAGCAGTGAAGCCACTCCTCCTCCGATGAGGAAAAAGGCGGTGGATCAAAAGCTAGATATGCAGGCGAGAGCTGATTCACCTTAGGCACGAATGCTGGATTGGTCTTGAACGTTTCTCCAAAGCGAAGCGCATGCATGTGTCGTGTACCGACAAAGCATGAAAGCAGCCTTCAGTGAAACGAGCTTTAAGTCAATACTCTCTAAAGGCTCAAAAGGGGGCTGGGAAAGTGTGCTCAAAACTACAGACAGATCCTATGGTGGAATCAGTGGTTTAGAACCCGTTTAAACGCCACGCACCTTTCGTAAACCTGCATACAAGCTGGTGCTGACCCATTGTATTAGTATGAACCCCTACATGGCATGCAGATATTGCAGCAAGATAAACCTTAATGGTAGAGAAGGCAGTGCCTTCATCCAAAAGTTCATGCAGAAAACATAACACAATACTATGGAACAATGCGTCTTTCCACACACCATTGTTCAAATATACTCCATTTCCGATCGTATGGATCGTTTCATTCACCCTCGGTGGCAAGCCCGAAACGCTGGCCCAGAGCGCTACTTTGTCTGAGGCGGGGTGAAAAATCTCCCCTCGTGCTTGCGATAGAAGATCCATGCGCAACAGGAGAGGCCAGGGCTGGTCGTATGAGCTGAATTATCTCCGTTAGTCATAAGTTCCCCAGCCAATTTGGGGCGATCAGTATTACTGAGTGACCGCTTTCCCTTACTCTTCTTAGAGTTGGTACGATCAGACTCAGTGGAGGAAACGCATAAAGCAGTACGTTTGGCCGCAGGTGCGCTAGAGCATGCACACCCATAGGCATACCATCCCTCACCAGAGAGAATAGAGGGCAGTGAATGTTTTCGTGCGATGTGAAGAGATATACGGCAGCTTGGCCAAACCGCTCCAACAACTGGCTCACTACCTGAGGGTAGAGAGTCCATTCTCCATACAGAGGATTCCCTTTGTACAGAAGGTCTGCTTTCACATTCATCAGGCCCGGGATGTGCGTCGCCCACAATGAACGATAGTGCCTCATACCCTACGCAATCATTTTCCATGCCAGGTTTTTTAGCTGAGGAGAGCCTGTGCCCAGTGACGATTTATATAAGCCACCACCGTCGTGTTGTCTGATCTGATCAAAACATTGTTTTACAATGTTTCAATGCGAGAAACACTGTTAACAGTCCTAGGAAGTTTATGTGTGCCGTCTGTAGCGATTTCCCTTTTGCTATTCTGCCCTCGCACATTGCACCACATCCTGTGAGCGACACATCCGATGTCACCACCTGTCTCAGAGTCCCCGATTCGAGAAACCACTGATCTCTCAGTAACAGAGAGCACGCATGCAGAGTGATGATACAATCGCTTTTCTATTGAGGTGGCGTTCTGGACACAAGCACGGCGCCGCTGTCCAGCGCTGAAACTGTCTCATTTGCAACAGTCCCAACGGAATGACCGAGACCGTCGAGGCCATCAGCCCCAGAAGACGCAAGTATAGTCTGAATGGGACCTTCTCCTAGCCCCTTTCTGAAAAAGGGATAAACAGCTGTGAATTGACCTGATGCGCTCCTCCAATAGAAACGCTTGGTACAGATCTGAGTTCAGTCTGAGACCTAGGGAAATGATCTCCTGTGTGGCCACCAAACAACTTTTTGTCTTGTTTATTTTGAAGCCTAGGCTCACTAAATGAGACACCACAACCTTTGTATGAATCTCCGCCTGTTGCCGTGATCGAGCACAGGGGAGAAGATAAGCCAAATAAGTCCAAATACGCTGACACTCTGAGACCCACTATTCTCAGTGGTGTTAGAGTCTCTTTGACACATTTGCTGAACACTTCTCAAAAGGAACCGTCAAAAATTCATAGGCTGTGCCTCAATAGGCAAACCTGAGGAATTTTCTGTGTGCCGGGTAAATGTGGAAATATGTAAACCAGTCTTTGGGACGAATAAAGTGAGATAGCACTTTGAGTGTGAGCATTTTGAACTTGTCCTGTCTGTACGTCTTCGTCCGCCTCTCCCTCGTCCTCTAACAGATGAGTGATAGCCTCATCATCATCCTCCTCCTCCTCGCCTACACCAGCTAAGGTCTTCAGTCCAAAGAGGGGAGGCAGCTCAGGGGAGACTTCGTCCATTAGTTTGCCCCAACTGCATGACACAGGAGGCTGTTTTGTCTCCTTCTCCATGGGCAACGGAGAAAGGCAGGGCTCTCCGCACTCTTCTCTCCAACACCCTTGACGGGAAGAGAGTACAGTAGGGACAACACTCTGGGTTCACAAGTGCTGCCTGAGCATGTTTCGCCCCCTGGCATGCGATGCACAGGGGATGGGAATCCTTGCCCGAAATCATAGCACGGACGCAAGGCTTCTTTCACCTTCACTCCACCGCTTGCAGAACTAGCGTAAGAGACAACCTAAACTCACCACAACGTGCCACTTAGGAAGAAACAGATACCTTTAACAGCTATGGGAGAGAATTCGACATAACACGTTAACTCTCTTAAAGCATCCCAAGCAAATAAAAAGGCTATTCACTGTAACAGTGAATAAACCCACTCGCAAAAGCAGTCGCATTCAGCGACGTACCATGAAAGCTCGTCTATGAACTGTTAAACAACTATTTTAGTGGGTCTTGCTGAGGATAGCTTCCAGTACGATCTTCATGGGGAAGACAACGATACTAAGAAAGGGATCTTCAGCAGCGTTTTATGTATTAGCTGGGCGGGACTCCCCTATCACGGCTGTGATTGGTCTGTCAACTGACAGACGTGGTGTTATTGGTGCTTCCAGAATCGGTCACACTCAAGGCGGTTCCCATAGTGAGACACCGAACGAATGTTTGAACGAAAACCACAAAAACACATACATGCTCATACAGGTACACATTCACACACAAACAAGTGTTTATTATGTCCCTTCAGCATCAGGGTAGCTTCTTGATCGCTTTCTGGCTTCTCTGGCATATTGTTTGTTTGTTTGTTTGTTTGTTTGTTTGTTTGTTGCCAATATTCGAACAATATTTGAAACCATGAGCATGATTTGTTTTGCGCTCGGGCAACATTAATTGTACACACTCAAAGTGACTTTGCTTTTGAATGGATTTGCTTCCAACAGTTAAAATATCACGCGTTTGGCTTTGGGAAGTTCTGTAACACCACACAATACGGTATAAACTCATACTACAAATTCTTTTCACTCGCTCTGTTCCATCTTTTCTGTTCTGTTCGCATCTCAGCTGGTGATGGGTACAGTGACACTGCTTTATGTGTTCACTGGTTAGTCACTCCTTCTTTATGTAATGCCCGGTGATGTCCGAGGGTTGATGCTTAGTGGAAAGATCACAGAGCCTTAAGGCACATCGCATTGACTCGTCTGGTCAGCCCGCAAAGGTTTCTCAATCTATCTTCACTGTGTGTATAGACACTCTGTGTATAGGACTGTATACTGGCTCAATAAGAGAAGACGGTGGTCAGTAGGAATTTGAACAGAATTGGGCTATAGATTAAAGGTACCCCCCCCCCCCCAGAGATGTTAGTCAATATTTAACCAGAAAAATCAGTGCTCAAATATTTATTCAGCTGTTTCGCTGAGCTAAGGGGTTAAAAAAAACCCTTTGTTTGCACTCAATATATTACATTAAGTACTAATAATAATAGTTAAAATTTCAAAGTGCTTGACATACACAAGAGTTGCTGGTCAAAACAATGCACTTATGATGAAGCGCATTAAATAGCCAATTTAAATCAAAAGCAAATGAAATCTACAGGGCTATGAGAATTACTATGAATTGTAAAATGTGTATTCTAAAAAAAGAACGAATAAAGGAAATATGTAATAATTTGTATTAATAATTTACATATATGTAATAAATATGTAATAATAATTTTATTTATTTATTTTTTTTTTCTATATTGTTCCGGGCTTGAAGGCTAACATTTGTTTTAAAGCACAACTGAAACATTTCTTCACACAACTGAACCTAATCTAACACATGGCTAATTTCAATAGTCTGAACAGACTGGCAGGAAAATCAAGCTAAGCAACTGCGTAAAAAAAAAAACACCAGAACAGGTTATACTTATATAATAATAATGTAACACACTTTGTAGCATTCTTTATAAGAGATCTTGTATCAAATCTAATAAAATGTCTGTCAATTTCTCCTTAGAATTCAAAGTTTTGAGTTGTTTTTGGTCATCTTTGCATTGTCTGCCATTTCAAAGGTATAATCTCTATATTACATTTACGACTTTTTGGCAGACGCCCTTATCCAGAGCGACTTAGATTTATCTCATTTATACATCTCAGCAATTGAGGATTAAGGGCCTTGCTCAAGGGCCCAACAGTGGTAGGTTGTTAGTGATGGGGCTTGAACTCCTGACCTTCTGATCAGTAACCCAGAGCCTTTAACCACTGAGCCACCACCGCCACTGTTCACCTTATTTGAACACTGCACAATGGACTTGTTTAATGCTGCTGAAATGTACTGTATGTTGTCTTCTGGTCTCTTTTACTCTCCTTATTTCTCTACTGATTTCATGCCAACAGTGACGTATCTCCGTAATGTGACCACTGATGCAACTCCAGGCACAGCTAAAGGTTGTGTTATAGGGATGAGCTACTTTATTGGCTAATTCTTTGCTCCTGACCCCTCCCATCTTGTCTAGTTGCCTTGGCAGCAGTGTCAGAACCCCAGGGACAGATGACCTCTATTTCCCCAGCCATGCATCTTGTATCATGTATGGCATAGACACATGGAGGTGGTGAGCTCTGTAGGGCTTGCTACGTTTTGTCTTTTTTTGGTGTGTGTGTGTGTGTGTGTGTGTGTGTGTGTCGGTGTAGGTTTGTGTAGTAGAGAGAGAGTGAAGGAGGGCGTAAGTGATGTTCTTCTGAATGAAACAGATGCATGAGATGAACATGTCAGTGCTGTGCTTCTACTATGCTGGCTCAGCTGGTTCTCTGTGGACTCTGGTCTTTGGAGCCATGACACAAATCATTAAACTCCTCCATATCTCAGCATCAGCTGAGACTCACATTGTGTGTGAGTGTGTGTGTGTGTGTGTGTGTGTGTGTGTGTGTGTGTGTGTGTGTGTGAGATCTACTGCCTGGGCTGGTTCTGCATCATCAATCAGAGCTGGGATTGTTGGCGTACGGGTGGCTGCTGATCTCATTTGCTCTGTGCACAAATCTGGCACACCAAATAAGCAAGATACAGGACTTCCGCACAAACAACAAGAGCACAGTGGATTCTTAGATAAAGTATTAGACTCCTGAGCATTTTCTTTTCTTTTTTTTTTTCTTTCTTTCTTTGATGCCTTCAGGTTGAAGTTACATTCTACAGACTGCTTGCTTATGTGTCCGACTTCAGCCGATAGCTGAGTTAAGGTTATGCTTTGCACTCTGGGAAATGAAACGAGAAGTTAAATGAGAAGCACAGAGAGATCAAAAGCATTATAGGACAGATGTTGAGCCAGATGTGTGGATGGACGTCATATTTCAGTGCCAGAACGTTCGTTTAGGTGGAGTCTGTTATTTGCATTGGTTTTATGTCCTTTTTTTGTGTGGTGCTTTTGTGTCCCCCTCGAGACCATTTTGCCACATGTTTGCTGCTACAGTTACACACACTCTTCTGGGATTAGGACGGTCTGTTGACTTAAGCACTAATCAGGTTAGATTATTAAACCTCACGAGAGAGTGAAATAGGTCAGAGGCAGCTCAACCAGAGAGAGAGAGAGAGAGAGAGAGAGAGAGAGAGAGAGAGAGAGAGAGAGAGACAGCGAGAGAGAGAGAAAAGAAGAGAGCAACTGCATTGCATAATGGCCAGATGAGTGAATACAGAGTATCAGGATTATTCTGGAGAGCAAGTGGATCTCTTTCTTGTCCTTCTTTTTGGTTATATTTTGTATGTACTTCTAACAGTCTGGGATTCCCGCTGTCGCTACTACAAGGATCAGCAAGGCTGAAATAATTTTCTTTAGCGAAGGAGTCTGTAAGAACTTCATAAAAGCTTCTTGGCCCATGTTTGGAGTTTGAGGTTCAGTTGAGTTTGACGGTTCATCAGGGTTTAAACAGATCATTTTTCTCCTTTCACTATAGCGCTCTGCTTCTGCACTGGGACCAGCCAATCCTAAAGCCACACATGGACACACAAAAACACACACATTCTTCATGCAAGACGTTTGTGGTGTTTAAGAGTTCATGGGGAATGATGTTCTGTTTTAAGAAGAGCCATTTAGGAACATCTTCCTCTGCTGGGACGTGTTATCTAAAGGATGAACGATCAACTAAATCCTTAGGACTGGAGATTTAAGCGAAAATCAAGTATAGACTGTACATCCTTTCCTGGATATAAATGAAGCCCAAACATCATTGTGCATAATCTAGGAATCTTGTGCTGCTTGTCTGGGAACAAAAGAAAGGAAGGGACGCTCATTCTCCGCTTGGCGTTCAGCTAATCAACAGCTAATCAGCGTCACACAGCCCCAGCACCAGGCTTCCTGTTCTGCGTGTTCCCATCATCTAATGGTTGAGTCACTTGAGCCCGGACCAGGAGACCATGGCCACGTTGTATCCCGGACACAAGGGTGCGCAGGCAGACAGATGGGCCAGGGCACCATGGCTCCGCTCTGGAGATCCATGCTGTCTAAGAGCAGCCCGCTGTACCGCAACTCACTCTTCTCCTTCTCTCTGTGGGAGAGGCGGGTGCAGGAGCGGGAGCTGGCACTGCTCAGAAAGCAGGTGGAGAGAGAGAGGAGGGCGCAGCAGCAGCACATAGAGAAGTAAGAGAAATAGGAGAAAGTACACTTAATTGAAAGTTTGTAGATGCGAGTAGGGTGGGATATTTTGTGTGTGTGTGTATGTGTGTGTGTGTGTGTGTGTGTGTGTGTGTGTGTGTGCGCGCCCACACGGTCAGCTCCTGAATTATTCGCACACTTTGTGAAAAAAATGAATGTATAACATGAATAACACATGCAATAAAAAGTGATATTGTGATATATTTTGATTTTAAAGGTATAAAGTTTGTGTGTAGTTTTATTTTAGCAAAGTTTTCTCAACTAGTGCAATTTTTCTTTTGCAAAATGATGCTTTAAAAATTATTGGAACCCCACTATTATTACTACTACTACTACTACTAATAATAATAATAATAATAATTTGGTGAAATATCCGCAGGAAAGAATAATAACTCATAGCTTCTTTCTTCCCCTTTAACTGTTTAATTATTATTATTATTATTATTATTATTATTATTATTATTATTATTATTATATGCATTATCTGATTTGTGCAGGTCAACAACCATTTGTCTCTTTTGTACTAAAAGCTGTAACAGATAACAAGCGGATTTTAACATCTCATATTTATGTCCAAAGAAAACAGGTCATAGTCTAAAAAACTGAGAGTAGTTCAAATCTACTATTCTCTAGGGGTGTCAATAACTTATTAATAACAACTAATTAAAAATGTTTATAAGAGAATACCCTAGCGATGGCACCGAACCAAAACAAGTGGATTGGATATCGGAGAAAACACATCGGATATCCGATCCTGTAGGATTGATTTTATTATATAAACACTTTATTATATTCACAGTGTGAGTGATTTTTGTCTGAAAGAGTTTCATTGTTTTTTATTAAGTGCTTCAGTTAAATAAAAAATAAAAAACAAATGTAATGCTTAATAGTTTTTAAAGAAAATAATATTATAAAAGATAATAAAGAAAACAGGTTTTTGTATTGTATTTATTTTGTATAATGATTTTTCTCTTCTGAATTGACTGTATGTATGAGTGTAAGAATAACAGAGTAATGGTCCAGTACTTAACTTGAACCTTTCCCGTTATAAATTGACCCTAAATGTGAAACTGTGAGCAAACTTGAACATTACATTTGGACTTAATTTCTAAGTCTACGGAACAAAAATGATTATATATGTACCTTGTCATGTGCTCTAGAGATCAGCTGTTGTTCCAAGGAGCTAGGAGCATCCTGAGAAGAGATATTGAGATTTCCGTAACAGCTGTATAACCTGAATTTGTTGTGTGCCATGACACAAAGATGGCCGTCGTAGTTAAACCAAGTAAAATAATAATAATGAAAAAAACTGGTGGTTTTGCAATAACAATACAAAGAGGTAATCATTCAAAAAAACAAAAAAACAAAAACAAAAAAACAGTCCAAACAGACTAAACCAAAAGGGCTGGACCAAACAGGTTGAACCAAACAGGCTGGACCAAACAGACTGGACCAAACAGACTGAACCAAACTGGCTGGACCAAACAGGGTGGAAAAAACAGGCTGAACCAAACAAGCTGGACCAAAAAGACTGGACCAAACAGGCTAAACCAAACAGACTGAACCAAACAGGCTGGACCAAACAGACTGAACCAAACAGGCTGGACCAAAAAGACTGGACCAAACAGGCTGGACCAAACAGACTGGACCAAACAGACTGAACTAAACAGACTGAACTAAACAGGCTGGAGCAAACAGACTGAACTAAACAGACTGAACTAAACAGACTGGACCAAACAGACTGAACTAAACAGACTGAACTAAACAGGCTGGAGCAAACAGACTGAACTAAACAGACTGAACTAAACAGGCTGGACCAAACAGACTGAACTAAACAGACTGAACTAAACAGGCTGGACCAAACAGGCTGGACCAAACAGGCTGGACCAAACAGACTGAACCAAACAGACTGGATCAAACCTTTTAATCAAAGGACAATGAGTGTGAATTACTCCAGCTCTGAATGAGCTCATAGTCCAAAGTTAGCCTGAAGGAAAGCAGACATGTGCCATTTAGTAATAAATCTTTGTTACATTTCATTTAATTCAAAACAGCCACAGGGAAGTACGTTGGCTTCACTACCCAAGTCAGTGTAGTGATATTTGTGTAGTGATTATGCATGTTTTAATGGAGTGACGCTTTTCATGAGAGCCACAATGAATTAAATAGATTAAGATAGATTTTAATAGATCTCCTCTAATCTCCTTCACTGATGAGTTCTGGGAATGTAGAATGTAAATGGTTGTGCAAAGCTATATTGCAAGGGCGCTGACTCTATAGTCAAATTAATTTGATGTCTCTTGCTTTGTAGCTGTGTTTACTGGTGATGTGTTCTGCTCCACAGGTTAAGTAAGGAGCTCCAGCAGAAAGACAAGCTCATTGAGTCACTGCGCTCCAAACTTGAGCAGCAGCAGCAGTCCCGTGCAGATATACCCACCAGTACCCACTCCCTATCAGGAGATGCTGACCAGTTGGAGCATTTATCCTGTGTCATGGATGAACAGGGTTCCACCAATGAAGACCTGGACTTGTGCTCAGAACTGGACACAGTCAGTGAGTTTGGGGAAGAGGAAGTAGCTGATGGTACGCTATTCAAACACATACACACACAAAAATAGTGTGTGACAGAACATCGACACAAACACAATATGTACACATATAACACACTCAAAAGTGAGGAAAGTTGGAATTAAGTGTTGGTTTTGGATGCTATGGTGTTGAGGCAGGTAGTGTTGCTACCTCATGGCTTCAGTGTCCCAGGTCTGATCCTGACCTCAGATCATTGTGCTGTAAGTTTTGCATGGGTTTCCTCCTGTATCCTGGAAAAAACAAACAAATATATATATAAAAAAAACTTGCAGTAGGTGAATTGGTGATTCTTCAGTATGAATGTGTGTGTACACGGCACCCCATCTAGGGTGTATTACTGCCTTGCACCCAGTGTTCCTGGGATAGGCTCCAGATTTCCCCTGACTCTGATCAGGATAAAGCCCTTGACAATGATGATGATGATGATGATGAGTAAAGGGTTCCTAAGTCCTCCAGCCCATCCTTCAAATGTTCTTCCAGTTTCAAGGGTGCACTCCAGTGATTCTGGGTCCACGTCTACTGGTTTTAAAATACCAAATGTAACCTTGATATATTTCTACAATTGTCTATAATTTTCCTCCCACTCAGGCTACTTCTGCATTAATTCAATTCAATTCAATTTGATTTCTATAGCGCTTTTAACAATGGACGTTGTTTAAAAGCAGCTTTACAGAAACATATGAACACAGGATACAGATTTTAAGTGTGTGAATTTATCCCTATTGAGCGAGCGGGTGGTGACGGTGGCAAGGAAAAACTCCCTCAGATGATATGAGGAAGAAACCTTGAGAGGAATCAGACTCAGTAGGGAACCCATCCTCATCTGGGTAACAACGGATAGTGTGAAAGTAAAGGAAAGTTCACAAAAATGTAGAGAAAAAGATGCGTTTTGAAATTGATCCAGATTAACGCGGATGTCGCCTCAGTATTGAGCCCTGTGTCAACAACAGATTTCACTTTGGTAACTTTCATGACATAAATCTGGATTTGAATGCTGATAACAGGAAGATTCAGGTTGATCCCAAACAGGAAAATACCTCTGAACTTAAAAATGGTCAAGTGGTAAATGGTCTGCACTTATAACAGTGCTGTCATGCAAGGTGCAAGGTGCCTGCCATTGGGAGCAACTTAGGTCTCAGTGTCTTGCTCAAGGACACGTCAGTATGTGGGATTAGTGGATGACCCACTGAGCCACAGCTGCCCCTTAAAATCTCTCTACATATAAATGTCTTGAGATTGAATGAGGTGACTATCATTTAAAACTCATTTCAGTCTCATATTTTAAGGCAGAAGTGTCTATAATGTCTATTTAAGGCTGTTTGCGCAAAACATTTTGGGAACCGCTGCGGTAGCCTATAGGCCAGGAGAGTCCTGTAAAGGATATCATTCATTTCAGTCAAGATTTCCTGGCTAAATAAAGATTATATGTATAATCCTAAACATGATCACTTTTCCATCTTATCTCACCCTCATCGTCTCCTTTAGACTCTCTTCGGCCTACGCCGTCACGTCCGTATCCATCCAACCCACCGTCCATCACTTCTTCACACAGCCACCAGTCCTCCAGTATGCACTGCACCCCTCACAGGCTCATGGATGGCCAAATACAGACAGGTAGGATATGAGAGAAAGAACAACAGGAGATTCAGTGGAATATTGCAACCTGTTCTCTGGGGAAGTCCGTAGTTTCCACCATAGCAGTGTTTTTCTGTTCTTCTGGGAGGTTGGGATCAGCACATCCTCCTCCTACAGGAGAGAAGTTTGACCTATACGTTCTTGGCCCCCTCCCTTTCCACAGAGCTCAGGTGTGCCCCTCTACCCCAGAGCCCCCAATGTCTCTCTGCTCAGATGGTTTTTCCACCATTTGACCCCCAAACACAACACCCAAGACCCCGTTCTAGAACCACAGGGGGCTTCTCTCTGGCAGAGGTGCACCAGGAGCTGCAGAGGCTACAGAGGCAGTTAGCGAACAGTGAGCATCTGTGTGTTTATGTGTATGTGTGTGTGCGTGTGTGTGTGTGTGTCATTCATTAACATAGACCTGCCTGCCCTATAAGGTTAATGTCACTATCGTTGCACTGAAATGATCTTTTCATAACCTAGCACACCCATGTCTGTCAATCAAACAGCTTCCTGTCTAGCAAATGAACAATTCATAAGTAAACAGGAATGGTGTGTATATCAACTCTTTTATTTACTTCAACAAGTCAGCATGGCGTGTTTGAAATTTTCGTTCATATTTTGCATTGTGTATAACGATTCCATGCTCATAAATGAATTCAGACCAAATTAGGGTCATCTGATTTACCAATGGGGGTCATGAGAGAAACTCCTCTTTTGTTTCATTCATTCATTTTAGTCATTAATATTGGAAATAGGAAAGACAGATTTTGGGTGCTAATATTTTGAAATGTCACTGGGAGTCACATTCAGACAAGCCGCATTTAGACGAATAGGGGTATGTGTTCTTTTTCATTATCCTGACACGCTGAGTTCGCATAGTTTTCAAGTAAGCAACTGGATCAATTTCCCTGATCACATACTTATGCACTATTCTAGACCATCATTGACCACTAACACGAACCGGTTTTCCTTTAACAGTTAGTGTTTACATTTTAAAAGACTCTTACGTCACCTTTAAACCTACCGAAAGGTCTGTTTTGTGTACTGGGTCTTCTGGATTTTCTAGATTAGTAACTACTGTTGAATGTAAGGTCAGACGTTTGGATTTGCGATGCAGATCATGACAACAATCACAACGACGGTGGAAACGTTTTAAGAGGAACAAAGCTCTTTTATAAGGAAGATCCCTTTGGGTTTTATTCACTTACGTCATAGATCTGTTTGTTACTAACATAATAAAATGTTCAAATCTTACAGCAGTCTTACACAGTCCCCTCCAAAACTATTGGAACGGCAAGACCAAAAATCATCCATTTTGCTGTACTGTAGACTGAAGGGTTTGAGATCAAAAGATGGATATGAGAAGAGAGTTTCGAATTTCAGCTTTCATTTCCTTGTATTTATATGTAGACGTGTTAAATGACACAGAACACAACACATTTTGTATCAGACCACACAATTTGTAGGTGAGCAAAAATATTGGAACATGTGACTGACAGGTGTTTCTTGTTTCCCAGGTGTGTCCTGTTTGATTGATTGTTTAAACAGTATATAGCTCTGGATGTCTACTCTTGGTTTTAGCCTTCAATTTCAACTGTGAAGCATTTGTTGTTAAAAAGGATAAACCGACATGAAGATCAGAGAGCTGTCTATGGGTAGTCCGGAATAAAATAATAATTTAGGGTGGTCAATTATGCGCAATTTTTCATGTTACTTACACCCCATGACTAATATGATTAAATGAAATCCTACCGTTGCAAGTCAATAAAGGCTATGATTCACACTTCTGACTGAGTAGAGAAAAGCTCCTGACACACTGCACTGACTAATGATCTCTTACAACTCGCGGTTGTGCCAGTTATTAGACCTGTGGTAGTGTCTTTATAACCATTAATCACGTTTATATATATATATATATATATATATATATATATATATACTTCTGTTAACAATTGCTATTGTCACTTAAAAATGTCCTCATTTCTCCTTTGTTCTCTTCATGCAGGTTTTAGTGGAGCTCAGGTCAAACCCCTGCCAGGTGTTTTCCACCAGACTGACCGCACTGACTTTCACCTTCCATCCCAGCAAGCCTTTCAGCAACCTCCTTTTGCAGGCCTTCATGCTAGCCCGAACATGACATATGGGGCTCAGCAAAAGAGAGAAAGTGCTTATAATGATGTTTCCTCAAGCTCATCGGGTTACCACTCTGGCGCACGTCACACAGGTAAAAGAGACTCTGTGGAAAACCTGTACATTATATCGATACACGAATGTATATACTGTAGATTTGCATTTTTAAAACCGTCCCATAACATGTCAGCATGGCTGTTCTGATCCTTGTTCTTGTTTTCCAATGGCGTGTCACAGGAGCAGACTTGATGGAGGTGCACCTGAGGGAGATTCGCGGTCTCCATCGACGTCTTGAAGATTCCATCCAGACCAACGAACGTCTAAGACAGCAGCTGGCGGAGAGACTAGACTCCAAGATACAAGATGGAGGTCTGAGGATCACTTTAACGATCAACAGTACCTCATACTGTAGTCTGTTTCAGACAAGCAAAGAAATGATAATCAATTTGAATTGGTTTACATTTATATTAATAATATCATGGCTTATCACATTGTTATTAATTAACATTAATACACGATTCATTAACATTTATTACCTATAAGCTGTCTTTGATTACTGGATCTGTAGAGAGTAAGTAACACCATCATTGAGCTATATGTAGATTCGAGGAGTTAATACTGAAATTGCACACCTCAGCACGTAACTACAGACTTACACACAATTCAGACACTTTCTGACTGCTGTAAGATTCTGACCTGCATGAGGTCAGTCAGGAAGCTGGCTATCCAAGAGGAACTGGATGTTCAGTGGTGCTTGAAAGTTTATCAACCCTTTCGAATTTTCTATATATCTGCATAAATATGACCTAAAACATCATCGGAGTTTCACACAAAACCTAAAAGTAGACAAAGGGAACCCAATTAATCAAATGAGACAAAAAATATTGTACAATATTACATATCTGTGAGTTATTTTCTTGATTAGCAGTATTATGTCCAGCTCTACTGGCTGCCAGTCTTTGTATCTATAACATACAACGCTGAAATCACAAATCAAAAATCTATGGAATGTCATTCAGTATTAAAATACATAAATATGACTCTATTCATGAATGAACTCCATCGTAGCTGTAAGGTCCGTGAAACGTTTTTCTCACACTGAGAACAGAGACAATGCACACCTCAGGGACTGAATTTGATTAATTCAGCAACTTTCACAGTTCAGTTATCCAGTAAACTATCCAGTTTCAATCTGAATACAGTTCACGATTTGAAGATATGGAACGCTAAACAGATACAGATACAGATACACATCATGGCATTGTGTTACAGCCCTAGCGCACACGTTAAACAAATTACATAAAAAACAAAAGAAATATGTTCATTGTCTCTCTCCTTGTGGGAACTCTGAAGAGTAGATATAGGTTTACAGTCCCCTCCGAAAGTACTGGAACAGCAAAGCCAATTCTTTTGTTTTCAGGATGTGTTAAACAGAACTTGGAATATGGCACCTTTTGTTTGAACCCCACACATTTTTTTTCAAGTGATCAAAAATATTGGAACATGTGACTGACAGGTGTTTCTTGTTACCCAGGTGTGACCCTGTTAGATTGATTGTTCAAACAATTAATAGCTCTGAACGTCTACTCTTGGTTTTAGCCTTCAATTTCAACTGTGAAGCATTTGTTGTTAAAAAGGATAAACCAACATGAAGATCAGAGAGCTGTCTCTGGGAGAAAAGCAAGCCATTTTGAAGCTGAGAAAAGAGGGAGAATCTGTCAGAGCCATTGAACAAGCATTGGGCATAACCAATACAACAATTCGGAATGTCCTGAAAAAGAAAGAAACCGCTGATGTGTACTAACAACCAAACCAGACCGGAAAACAACAGCAGTTGATGACAGAAACATTGTGAGAGCTGTGAAGAAAACCCCAAAAACAACAGTCGGTGACATCACCATTAACCTCCACAGGACAGGGGTGAAGGTCTCACAATCCACAGTTTGAAGAAGACTAGAAATATAGAGGCCATAAGACAAGATGCAAACCACTCATCAGCAGTAACAATCACCAGGCCTTAACCCAGTTCAGCAGCATTTCACCTCCTGAAGAGGACACTGAAGGGAGAAACCCCCAAAAACAAACAACAACTGAGAAGAAGCTGAAGTACAAGTTTGGAAAAGCATCACAAACAAATAATGCAACAGTTTGGTGATGTCAGTGGCTTGCTAGCTTGATGTAGCTATTGCAAGCAAGGAAAATGCAACCAAATACAGTGTTATTTACTTTAATACTTTAAATGGACCAATACGTTTGCTCACCTAAAAAATGGGTGGTCTGTTGCCAAAGCTGCCATGTTCTAAGGTCTTTAACACATCCAGATGTAAATATCAGGAAATTAAAGCCTTTTATAGATGTATAGATAAATTGATTTTCCACCCGTACTTAAGCTTCACAGAATGTTATGTTTTGGGGTTTTTATGTTTATGACTTATTAGGTGCTCCGACAAACATCTACATACAAGGACTAGACTCCGTCAGTCAGCTATCTAATGAGGTTCGAGTCCTTAAGGAGGAGAATCAGGCTCTCCAGAGTCAGCTCCAGCAGGCGAGCAGAGGTGCAGTACACATCGCACGCAGCAGTTACAGCACATACATCTGACTCATGATTAACACGTCCTGAACACCACAGAAGAGCACTTCTTTGATATTGAATCTTCTTGATCATTTTATTAGCACAAACGCAGAGGCTTGTTTCACGTCGAATTCAATTTTCCCGTTGTGTTTAAGTGCTGCGTCTGCATTTCAGTGACGTTATATCTGACCTGTAGATGTTCTTCTGTTCTTCTGAAGATGGCAGGAAGCAGGCAGAGCAGTTACGGGATGCCGTCTTATTAGAGCACACCAGGCTGAAGCAGGCGGAGCTGGATGCGGAAAAGTGGGCGGGGCAGTTCAGGCAGCTGCAAGCGCAGACGCAAGAGCAAACACAGGTGGTTCTGCAGCTGAAGCAGGACAAACAGATCAGTCAGGAGAATGCTAACAGGTACGGCAGTGTGACGTTGCAGCCATATTAGCACAAGACGCAAGATGGTTTTTTTTTTTGTTCTAGTGATGCAAATGTAAAGCCACTGATGTTGTACTGGGTGTGTGTTGGTGTATTCAGGCTCGAGCACGAAGTGAACGTTCTCCAGCAGCAGCTGAGTGAGAGCAGACGACTCGCACATGCTCTTCGGTGTGATTTGCAGCTGCACCAGAGCTTGCATGGAACCACCCGAAATGACAGTGAAGGTAAACCGTACGAATACACTTCGCTCATTATCTACAACTTGGATCCTGATTGCGCCATTATGTTTGATATGCTTTCACTCTTTCACTCACTGCACTCATTTGAAATATTTTAAATTCATATTATAAGTTTTAAAAGAATATTGTCACTGATTACATGATTTTGATTTTCAAAATAACGGCAGGATATGCTGTCCAGTATAATAATGCTCGCTATGCTATACATTTACTGATGAAATGATTTATTATCAGGCATTATTACTCCATTCAAGTCCTCCAAATATTCACCCATATACCATTATTTGACATTATTCTCAGCATTATATTGAGTAGTTTAACATAGTACAGTCATCTGTAAACGTTCGTTTTCTCTCAGCGCATGCATTGGTTCTCTCAAACTGATCACATGATGAGTAGAAACCTAAAACGCTTTATAACCTGCATATATTCACCTCTCATACACAGCGTCAGTGGTTCCCACTAGCAATGGCTGTTAGCTTACTCCCTGACACTCTATAGGCAGCTAACAGACCCCTGCATTCAACTCATAATCTGGGTGTACAGTAGTACTGCAGTGATTGCTTCATTTGGTCGGCTTTCTAGACTTCATGACTCCATGGGTATGGAGGATGCTGTGACCAGATGATGGTGTTTTTTCCCGTGTATACAGCTTACAAATGCCGCCTCATCGTGTTGGAGGTGTCAAGAGATTTTACACAAAGTTTGCATCTAGCTCTCTTTTCCCATTTGAAATCCTTGTCAATCCAAATATAAACCCTCGGAAAGCTTGCATTTAGTCATCGTGGCCATTCAGTCCACACTCCAACGCAGGTGTTTAGTCATGGCCTACTTTTTGTTTGGGGGGGATGCTGGACTGTGTTGGCAACCGCTGCCTAACAACCAACGTAACAACCAATCACAGCAGACCGTCCCTTCCGAAGATCCAGTCTCGCACTGACCTTTTGGCTGCACCGGCTGCCTGCTCCAAACACCATGAAAAACACTCGTATGATCAATTTAATTTTAGAGATTCCCCATTTTATATTTTAAACAACAGAATAGGGGCAATAGTCTGGAAACACAAATCATTTTCCATACTCTGTTTTCTTTTTTCCATACTTACTAGTGACTTTTTAACCAAGGCGTAATGCCACAGTAATGTACAGATACAGCGGGAGCGTTCACAGCTCCAGGGTCCCCCTGTTTGATCCTGAGCTCGGCTTACTGTCTGTATGAGCTTATCCATGTGGGTTTCCTCCAGGTTCTCCAGTTTCCCTCCATGCATGTAGGTGGATCAGCTGTGTTAAATTGCCCCTAGGTGTAAACGTGCATTTGCATGGTGCTCTGCGATCGCCTGGTGTCCCGTCCCAGTGTTCCCGGCTTAATCTCCAGATGCAAGAACATGAATGAATGAATCAATGTATGAATGAGAGGAAACAGGACGTTTATTATGGTATTCCCAAAAATCATACTCAACGGCAGGGCGAGATGACATTCAGACCAGATCATGTCAAATAATTAGCTTGTGATTTTCAGTTAGCGTTTGTGTACAGCATGTGTACGGTATTGTTTTGATTGTTATAGACTCGCCTCGCTGTCCTCCTGTTCGGGACACAGGACTCTTAAATCCAGCCTTGCCCGTCTCTGCTCAGCTTCAGTCCTCTGTTACCGGTGAGTGGTTAGCGCTTTCATCATGAAAGATATACCATATAAAGCACCAAATCTTAATTATCCTGAACTTTCTGGAGTTCGGCTGCATATAGACCTGTCAAATCCTGAATCATAATATTTTAAAGACACAGTATTTACAGTAAACGAAAGCTGATTCTGATAAGGACGTGAGAATATGTTGAGGGAAGTACTGAGTGTTATCTTTCGTACCAAACCCCTGTACAGGATGTCACAAGGGTGAAGTCCCAGATGGCTCGTTCGCCTGCAGGACAGGGCGTCATGTTGTGGGCCACTGGGACGACTTCAGCACCCTGCAGCAGCAGCTTCTGGAGGGCAAAGTGCTCATCTCCAAGATGGAGGCGGCACTGCAGTCCAGCATGGAGATCAACCTGCATGAGGTCAGTCAGAAAGCTGGCTATCCAAGAGGAACTGGATGTTCAGTGGTGTTTGAAAGTTTTTGAACCCTTTCGAATTTTCTATATATCTGCATAACCTAAAACATCATCAGAGTTTCACACAAGTTCTAAAAGGAGACAAAGGGAACCCAATTAATCAAATGAGACGAAAAATATTAGACAATATTACATATCTGTGAGTGGTAAAAGTGTGTGAACCCTCTAGGATTGGCAGTTTAATGTGAAGGTGAAATTCAAATAGAGTCAGGTGTTTTCAGTCATTGGGACGACAATCAGGTGTGAGTGAGCACCGTGTTTTATTCATTTTCCTCAATAAATAAATGACCGAGTATAATATTCTTGTTTAAACTCGTTTGTTTAATTGGGTTCTCTTTATCTACTTTTCAGACCTGTGTGAAAACCTGATGATGTTTTAGGTCATTTTTATGGAGAAATATAGAAAATTCGAAAGGGTTCACAAACTTTCAATCACCACTGTATACTTGGGTGGTGCGGCACAGTGGCACTACGCAGATTTGTTGCCTCACAGCTCCAGGAGCTTCAGGGCTGTTGAACTCTTGAATCGGTCACAGTCAGTACGTTTACATGGACAACAATAATCGGATATTAAGACGATACTCTGATTAAGAAACTAGCATGTAAACAGCAATTATTGATGACCTTAATCCGATTAAAGTCATACTCGAAGTAAACACAAATGGAATTAAGACATATGGAGTATTCCTGTTTTAGTCGCATTACTGAAGTGCATTACAGACATGTACACACCTTAATTAACATCGTGTGGGAGTTTTCACCGCATTTTGCTACAGGACACGATCACACACGCCAGTGCTCACCCGTTTGACGACAAACAAGAGAGCATGGCTGCATCCCAAACCGCGTACTTACCTACTATATAGTAGGCGAGATACAGTAAGTATGCGTTTTCGGACGCAGCCCATGGCTTGTCATTATGTACAAAATAAAAATATGTACTTGGGTAGTTTCATCAAGTCAGGCTTTGGTTTCCATTTTTCCGGTCTGGAAATGATCTGGTGGAATAGAGCTGATCAGTTCTGCTTCTTTTCCTTACACTATGTGCTGTAGGTTCAACAGAAGTAGTGAGATGTTTTTCTCTGAAATGACAAACTGCTCCTTTAATGTTTGTTCAAGTTGTTCCTGCTGTTCTCTGTTTAGGGCTGTGTAAAGAACCTGCTGACCAGCACCAAGACCTTAAAGCAGATTCTGGAGGAGGCAGGTTCTGTCCTCAAAATGTTCTGGAGGGCTGCTCTCCCTTGCGCTGAGACCACAACACCACAGCTTCAAAAGGTTAGAAGGCAGGAAGTCAACAGAGAGCAGGGCTGAGACACCACACACACCTGACACAGTGTGGCCTTTAGTGCAAGACTGCATCTCATGATCCTCTGTGCACAATCTATGCACTGGAGACAGTGTGTGTGTGTGTGTGTGTGTGTGTATTTTATGTATTTACTGTGTATGTGTGTGTGTGTGTGTGTGTGCATTTTATGTATTTATTGTGTGTGTGTGTGTGTGTGTGTGTGTGTGCGCGCATTTTATGTATTTACTGTGTGTGTGTGTGTGTGTGTGTAGGAGCAGAGTTTGAGAGAAGAAGTTGTCTCTCTGAGGCACAAAGTTGCTGAACAGGAACAGACTCTAAGAGATACGTTTGAGAGCCTGAGAAACTCCAACCACACCACAGACAGCATGGAGCACTTCATCGTCAGCCAGCGTAAGCCATGACCACACCCCCTTTTTCTTTATATGTTCACTGAAGAGAAATTTGTTACTAATGTTGCATGTACTACAGTGTTCGAGTGACTTCTCAGCCCTGGTTCTTTGTCATAAAGCCCTATTCAGTAGAATCACTTTGTCTCTTCTCAGTGTCTAGGACACGAGACGTGTTGAGAAAAGCTCGCACAAACCTTGAGGTGAGTCCAATCTGTCGCACCTTCACTGTAGCTGGCACACAGTCACAACCTCTCACATCACAAGCAGAGCCAAAAATGTCAAAAAATGCCGGTTACTATGTAATTGTCAGGACCCACTGGTGTGATGAATGATGTTTTCACTCATCAGACCAGCCCAATGCGTGATGAAGAATAATGCCTTTATTTGCTATATATACTTTACAGTACAGTGAAATTTATTTTCTTTGCAAATCTTTGCATAGCTTGTTACGAAGTTGGGGATACCGTGATATGGCAGCCCTGGAGCAAGGGCCCAACAATAACAGCTTGAACCCCTGACCTTACTTCTAATCAGTAACCCAGAACCTTAACCACTGAGCCACCACTGTTCCAAAAGTAGAAAATTGCACCAAAAAAGTAGAAGAGTGTCCTGGTGGTAACCCCGTTCCTTCATGGGCAGGATCCAAAGGACCCTTTAGTTGTGGTGGGGGAAGGTGCTGTTTGAAGCCCAACTCTAAACACTTTGTTGAAGGTCTCAGCACGTTTGTGATAGTTGTTCACGAGTCCCTTGTTTGTCCTGAGCAGTTAAACTGTACACTGTTCTTCAGAAAAATCCTCCAGGTCCTGCACATTCTCTGCTTTTCCAGCATCTTCTGCATATTTGATCCCTTTCCAACAGTGTCTATATGATGCTGAGATCCATCTTTTCACTCTGAGGATGACTGAGGGACTCGTACACGACTATTACAAAAGGTGCAAACATTCACTGATGCTCAAGAAGGCAACACGATACATTAAGATTCGGGGGGGGTGTAAACTTTTGAACAGGATTGTCAGTGTAAATTTATTATTTTGTCTTCAGGGAAACATGTAAGTAGCTTCTGAAGGGCGGTACTAAATGTGCACTTTGCTTCTCTAGAACTCAGTTAAAAATCTTGTATAGTATTGTTCTCCGCTTGCTACAGTACATCGCTTGGCTCATAGTTCCTCATTTGCAAGATAAAAGCGATAAAAGGGATAAAAGCGTCTGCTGAATGAATAAATGTCAATGTAAATGAAAGAAAAAAAAGATCTGTAAACAAAATAATAACAATTTACAATTCTGTACATCCACAACTGTAAATGCACGGCTCGAAAATTTCATCATCATTAAAGGAACAAAAGGAGACACCTACGGCCTATGTCCTGTCTCTTTCTTCAAGTCTTTCAACTCTGTGTTCTTCCACTCCTGTGTCTCTCTTTCTCCGTTTGAGTACTTCCAGAAGAACGAGCTCAGGATCAACTCTTTAGGCTGCTCCTTTTCTTCTCCCTCTCCCCAGTCTTCCTCCTTCAGTCCTTCCCGGGTCGCTAGAGGTACGCCCCGGACCTGTTTGTCCTTTGGGAGTGTGCATGTGTGTCTGCGTGTTGGTCGCACCTTCACACCATTCCAAACCAGTCGTAACATAATTTGGCTACTGTTTGAAAGTCTTGGCTTGTAAATTGTTGTTACGAGTAGAGCAGTAACGTTGTCTATAAATTAGTACAGAATGTACTAATGATCTGTTTAACCATCACTACGTTGCATGTGTTAGCGATTAGTTAGCTGTAAATACGCTACTCTTCTAACACATATCTTCTGGTCTTAGGTGAAGTCTCAAACACCGGATGCAGCTCCTGTCCCGGACCGATTACCGTGACCGCACCGTGCCATGACCCACACGCACGTGTCTCATGGGTAGAAGGGCGCTTTAGCATGCAGCGCCCTCTACAGGTGTTCTCTGGCAGCGCACGATCGACACTCCGCGCCGCTGCACCCATCGCATGCTGAGCGAGCTCACAGCCTGCAAAGCTTCCAGATTTCAAGCTTTAGAAATGTCATAGGTTGTTGGTGCTCAGGTATCAGCAGCAGGTTCTGTGGCTTTTGCTGTAGTTTAGATCTCAGGGCGTTTGATGTATTGGTGCCTTTTCTTAAAGTCGTAAGCATTAGCAAGAAACAAGTGGTCTTATGAAAGGCTGCTGGCTTAGACTTTGGTGATGGAGGATGAAAATGGTACATAGCTGCATTTGATTATTTAAAATAATAATAATAATTATATATATATATATATATATATATATATATATATATATATATATATATATATATATATATACACCAATGATGCTATTTTCTCCTAACCTTCCTGTATATTCTACTGTTAATTATGCATACAATGCCTTTAGATAGAGCACTGCTTACCAAACTGGTTCTCTTTCCTTCCAGACAGTCCACATCTTCTTGATGATTGTTGTTGGTATACTGGGGGAAAATAAAGTGCTCTTGGGGGTGGGGCTGGAAAACCCTGAGTTAGCCAAGGCCTTTGAACTGTGGATTAAGATTTGTGTAGGTTTAAGAGAAACCAGCAATACCATATATTGTGTGTGTGTATGTTAAAAGAATAATACTGATAATAACGTTAACTATGAAAAAGACCGACAGTGCAATGCTATGTACAACTTACAAAGAGCAAGAACGGTGATGATGCTGCTCACTTTTGAACACTGTAACTGTAAAAGAAAAAAAAACCTAAATAAGGAATTCTGCTGTTACTTCACAGATTTAGATCTGTGTTACTGCCGAGGCTTGAGCCTCGCATTTCTGTCTCCTTGTTATGTTTAACTGGATTATGCAAAGTTTAAGCCTTCATATTGATCCATTTTATGGTCAGTATTGGAAAGTAATGGTCATTTTAATATTTGGTCCAAAAGCAGTATCATTTTTACTACCCAAATTCCAAAAAAGTTGGGACAGTATGGACAATACAAAAAAAAAAGGTTCAAATTCAGTTCAACCTGTACTATAATGAAAACACATTATTAAGACATTATTTAATGTTTTACTTTGTGAATGCTGGCTTTTGGACCTGACGCTGATAACAGCTTGGATGGTCCTTTTCCATTTTGGCCCGTTGAACACGACGGCTGTTTTGTCAAAAAAACTATTTGAAATGTCGACTCGTCGGACCGCAAAACACGATTCCACCATGCTACTGTCCATCTCAGATGAGACCGAGCCCAGAGAAGTGGGCGGTACTTCTGGACAGTGTTGATGTATGACTCCTGCTCTGAATATTAAAGCCTTAACTTGCATCTGTGGATGCAGTGGCGAATGGTGTTGACTGACAAAGGTTTACAAAAGTATTCCCGAGCCCATGTCAGGATATCCATTACAGACTCATGACGGTTTTTAAGACAGTGATGTCTGAGGGATCGGAGATCACGCGCATTCAGAAATGGTTTTCGGCCTTGCCCTTTACGCACCGAGATTTGTCCGGATTCCTTGAATCTTTTAATTATATTGTGCACTGTAGAAGGTGAAATGCCCAAAATCCTACCGATTTGTCTTTGGGGAATGTTGTTCTCAGAGTGTTGGATTATTCGCCGACTGATCTGTTGGCAGATTGGCGAGCCTCGACCCATCCTTGCTCTTGAAGGACTAGGCCTTTTTTAGAGGCGACTTATATACTATGATTAGATGATTACCTCACCTGTTTCATATCACCTCCTTATTTCAACTCGTCACATCGCTATTAGTCCTAAATTGCCCCTGTCCCAACTTTTTTTGGAACGTGTTGCATGCATCAATTTCAAAATCAGCGTGAAAAACTGTGCAGTTGATCAGGTCAAACATCAAATACCTCGTCTTTATATGTTTTTTGTTTAAATACAAGTCAAAGTACATTTACAAATCACTGCTCTTTGTTTTTATTAGCGTTTTCCATACTGTCCCAACTTTTTCCGAATTGGGGTTGTATATTACTAATTGTTGTGTTACTGGATATTTCTTAATGATGGACCATTTTTTTTCTTTGTTTTTATTAGATTTTTTTGTTACCCAATGCCTGTAAATTCTATGCAACAGAAAACAAATGTAATTGTAAAAACACGTGTCAACTACTTGCCCTGAGGTAACACAATCATTGAGAGAAACTGTCAATCATCGGTTGCTATACTGTTGAATGCAAGGACGGGCTACACTTCTCCTGCTGTTCGATATCTCATTAAGCGTACAATCGACTTCAGCTTCAACACGCACTGCACAACCATGTGCCATGTACCATATACTGTATTTACCGGAAGGCTGAATTTCAACATCCTTCCTGTTTGGCATACTGTACAGTACACAGACCTGGATCAATAGTGTTTACTACTGCACTTTACATCAAATTACCACTTTCACCCAAGAGTCAGTTCAGTCACACGCTCTTGTGGAATTATTATGCTGAGTCATGCCAATTAATCACAAACACTAGACTTCCTTTTTGATATCAACCTATTATGAACGTTTATAAAGCTGTGTACATTTTTGAACTCTAAGAAACCTAAACAGCAGAAAAATGATCACCCCCAGAAGACTCATCAGCTATCGGGCAAAATACAAGCAATAGTAAATACTATAGTAAATAGGAAGCAATAGAGTGACTGGATGTCATTATTGATGTAGGAAAGAAGAGATCTGTGTGTGTGTGTGTGTGTGTGTGTGTGTGTGCCAGCCATCACTGGGATTTATTGTCTATGCAAGCGTTCTTTACAGAAACGGATGTGTGTATGTGCTAAGAGTTGTTTGAATAATAAAAAGAGAAAGATTCCAATAAGCTGCCCGTCATCTCCTCATCGAATGCGCAGCACCTGATAAATCAGTTAAACGACTTACTTTACATTTACACCGTTAAGAGTAAATGGTAGACTGAATGGTTGAGACAAAACTCTCAACACTTTCTAAATTCTAGATCGCAATTTCAGTGAAACGTTAAATGATAGCACTTTTGTTTCACGATTTTATTTGTCTGCCTTTCTCTAATAAAGCTCGCATCTGCATTTGCTTCCGTCCTTAACCTCCGTCACGTGATTTACGTGGCAGCTGAACTTTACCGTATTAGTCTAATATTACATTAACATTAAAATCTTGATAAGAGATTAAAATGTTTACCGATACTTAATTATAGAACACAAACAGATCTTTTCCTGCAAGTCAGTCCTGTCACACAAAACATTATGATATAAAGATGTATTATTTGAGAAAATATTGATGAAGGAATCTTTTTAACTGTGTCGATGAAAGTGGGGACATGTATCCACCATTACGTGTGTGTAAAATCTCCTATGTAAAGTTAGTTTATATATATGAGTATATATGAGTGTCTATGTATATTATATATATAGAGAGAGTGCTTGGCGTTTATTCTGTGCTTTCCATCCACTATATTTGACCAGAAAGTTGCTAATATATTTCATAGAATTTAGAATACCATGTCAGATACAATCAGGGACATGTGACCAATAAGAAAAAAAACTCATTAGGAAACTATTCTAACATATACAAATTTGTCTGTGATGGGCCTGACAATTTAGGTGTGAAATGCATATAGCAATGTGTTTTATTCACGCAAAAAATCATGCTGAGATGGCATGATGTGTTTCGCATAGTTTAACATGTCTTCCATGTGACTCAATGTTCAGATTCAAGAATTCAGGGGGGTTTTTTTCCCCTCAAGATTTTTAGAAGTGGAATTGAATACTTTCTTCAGACAAGTAAGGAAATATGTGATTATTATTATTATTATTATTATTATTATTATTACTATTACTATTATTACAGCTGTGCTTTCACTAATGACATCACAGATCGTCATAGAGCTCTACACATTCTCTCTGATCTCTACAGGGAGAATTCCTTTGGTGTTTAATTATCATCCCACTAATATAACAGTGATGGAAATTATACTTAAAACTTAAAACAAAATCCTCCAGGATGATCCTCACAGACAGCTTCCCATTTTAAGGAACCTCCATTCATCTCCTACAGCAGGGGTTCACAAACATGGGGCTGCTTTGTTTCCATCAAATATATTTACAATTAAAACATTATTTTATGTTCTGTAATGTTACTGGCTATTTTCTAGCTTAATGTTATTGTTACTTTTGACCAGTAGGTGACACAGGCAAAAAATTTGTTGCATAGCCTCAGGTTATGGTCATAAAGACATACCAAGTTTTGTTTCAGTGCACAAAGTCATTGCTGAGATACAGCCTCACTTCCTGTTTGGTGGCATTGCTGTCAGATTCGTTGGCCCATTATGGACAAACTGTTTGGAGTAATCAAACTTCTTTTAATAACTTTTGTGAGGCTTGGTCTGAAGATGATGTCTGTCAGATTTGGTGATGATAGGACAAAATTTGTGGGAGGAGTACTGAAAGAAATGTTTTTGATAAAATCCAAGATGGCAGAAAATATAATTAGTTAGAAATTGGTGTCATAGTGTGCTAGGGACCCAGGGAATACAGGGATGGCAGCTGTTTCAATTTTGGACACATGGTTCAAAAGTTATGACCACAAACATACTTCCAAATTAGGCCATAATTTGACCCGATGGTGGCGCTAGAGTGTTGGCAGCACTTGGCCCAAATTTGCTAAGAATATTCCTTAGACCTTCCCCAATCAGTGTGCCAAATTTCACAACTTTTTACCAGATAGGTTCTATGGGCTGCCATAGACACCCTCACCAGAAGAAGAAGAAGAAGAAGAATATAAGGATTATTTTTAATACTTTGATGCAAATCCTTTGCACTCAGTGACTGCATGAAATCGGGAACCCATGGACATCACCAAATGCTGAGTTTCCTCACTTGAGATGCTTTGCCAGGCCTTTCTGCAGCCGACCTTTTATCTTCTTAACTTGTCAGGAAATAAAGAGGAAACAGGCCACACCTGGCCATGAAACTGCTTATCGGCATTTGTCCAATTACTTTTGAGCCTTTGAAAATGGAGGGACTCTGTAAAAAAATATCTGTAATTCCTAAATGGTTAATGAAGTATTTTTGCTAATATGAAAGCTGAACATCTACACTTCAATCACATCTCAACTGCTTCATTTCAAATCCATTGTGGTGATGCAGTCACTGCAAGCGAGGGATATCCTTTTTAACAACAAATGCCGTCTTCACAGATAAGACCCAGGGCTCAGACCAAGAGTACACATTCAGAACTATTCACTGTTTATACAATCAATCTAACAGGGCACACCTGGGCAACAAGAAACATCTCCCAGTCACATGTTCCAATATTTTTGATCACATGAGAAATGTGTGGGTTCAAGCAAAACGTGCCATGTAAGTTGTTTAACACATCTAGATTTAAATATCAGGAAATGAAAGCTGAAATTATTATCTATCGTCTCATATTCATCTCTTGATCTCAAACATAAATGTCTTCAAATATCTACATTTTTTTAACACAAAAAATTGGCCTTTCCGTTCCACTATTTTTAAATCTAAACTACAGTTTAGATTTGGAACATTTATGCCCATTTTCAGCCAAGAATGTCAACAACGCTTTTGTGCTCAATTCACATTTGTTCCCTACTCTCAGAGCAAAGGAGCAGGTCATCTATGTAACTTATGACAGTGCTGCCCCCTGGTGGCTGAAATGATGAAAGTTGGAGAATCACAGAAACCCTGCAGCATAATGCACCACTGACAGTGTTTGCCCTTAAATTTCACAAATCAATAACAAGAAAAAATTTGAATTTGGAGGTATATTTGACAAAATATTAGAAGGATTTGGAACAATTTGAGCTGACGGATGTACAGCACAATTTACTCCCCTTAAGTCTTGCACGAGATGGCAGCAAGAGTTCGACTTTCTGATCGCAAGAAGTGGGCCGTTCAGCAGACTAGCTTTGCAGGGGACAATTGCACCTCTTTCAATCACAGAAGTGAAACACTTCACTGTTCTCTTACTCCCAGGCCCGCTGTGCATCAGGTGGTAGAGCGGGTTGTCCACTAATCACAGGGTTGTCATCCAATCCTTGCTCCGCTTCCAGAATAAGAGGATATCGAGCTCTAAATGCTCAAAAGGATGACTTTGGATGTACATCAAATGGTTTAGCATTCCTCATACACCCAATTTTCAGTCACACAGTGATTTAGCTCATAAAGACTCAGGAATGGCCTTATGTAAAGGATGCTCTTCTGCGTTCTGTTCTGAGCTCACATCGTTTTCTTCATTTGATCTAGCTGAATGCCTAGTTCTCACAACAGTGAAAGATGAAAGAAAGGAATGCAATAGACTTGCTTTGAGACCGAAAAAAAGCTTTTTTTTTTTTTTTGCTTGTTTAGTTTTAAGTGAAACAGTGAAACCATATTGTTTGTGTGTGTTTCATTATCAGAATAATGCTCATAAATAAACACTGACGTGTTATAATTTAACTATGAAAAGGACAGATGGTGCATTGCTATTATATACAACGTACAAAGAGCAAGAACACTGATGCTGGTGCTCACTTTTGAACACCGTAACTCTGAAAAAGGAAAAAAAAATAAACTAAATAAGGAATTCTGCTGTTATTCCACAGATTTAGATCTGTATTAATGCCATATAGGCTTTGACCCTCGCATTTCTGTCCCCTTGTGTATAACTGGATTATGCAACGCTATAAGCGTCCACATTTGTTTTATGGTCAGTATTGGAAAAACAAAAATCCTTTTAATATTCGTTCCAAAAGCAGTACCATTTTTATATTACTAACACTGCTTATTCGATACGTCTTATTGATGGACCATTTTTTTTCTTTGTTTTTATTAGATTTTTTTGTTACCCAATGCCTGTAAATTCTATGCAACAGAAAACAAATGTAATTGTAAAAACACGTGTCAACTACTTGCCCTGAGGTAACACAATCATTGAGAGAAACTGTCAATCATCGGTTGCTATACTGTTGAATGCAAGGACGGGCTACACTTCTCCTGCTGTTCGATATCTCATTAAGCGTACAATCGACTTCAGCTTCAACACGCACTGCACAACCATGTGCCATGTACCATGTACTGTATTTACCGGAAGGCTGAATTTCAACATCCTTCCTGTTTGGCATACTGTACAGTACACAGACCTGGATCAATAGTGTTTACTACTGCACTTTACATCAAATTACCACTTTCACCCAAGAGTCAGTTCAGTCACACGCTCTTGTGGAATTATTATGCTGAGTCATGCCAATTAATCACAAACACTAGACTTCCTTTTTGATATCAACCTATTATAAACATTTATAAAGCTGTGTACATTTTTGAACTCTAAGAAACCTAAACAGCAGAAAAATGATCACCCCCAGAAGACTCATCAGCTATCGGGCAAAATACAAGCAATAGTAAATAGTAAGAAATAGAGAGACATGGCCCACAGATCAACTGTGCTTTGGAAGTAGAAGCTGACTGAATGTCATTATTGATGTAGGAAAGATGAGATCTGTGTGTGTGTGTGTGTGTGTGTGTGTGCGCCAGCCATCACTGGGATTTATTGTCTATGCAAGCGTTCTTTACAGAAACGGATGTGTGTATGTGCTAAGAGTTGTTTGAATAATAAAAAGAGGAAGATTCCAATGAGCTGCCCGTCATCTCCTCATCGAATGAGCAACACCTGATAAATCAGTTAAACGACTTACTTTACATTTACACCGTTAAGAGTAAATGGTAGACTGCACCGCAAAACTCTCAACACTTTCTAAATTCTAGATCGCAATTTCAGTGAAACGTTAAATGATAGCGTTATGAAATCCAGAGAACAGACGTCTCTTCACATTTTTAATAATGAGACTGGACATGATCAGGAACATGCACAACACAAAAGATGAAAATGACAAGCACCACCTTTAATGAAATATTTTCCATACTCACTGCAGCGTAAACAGGGTTTTCTGATAATGACTAAATGGCCTGCAAATGAATTTGGATCAGTTTATCAGTAAGGCACATTAAATCTTTGTTTAACAATAGTGTGCAAAATGCTAATCAATTACTGCATCACCCCCTGAAGGCCCCGCCCCCCCAAACATGGACGGATTTCTCTTTTTGTATCTCTAGGTAATACAAACACTAAACACTGGAGGATTGCCAAGCAGACTTCCAGAGGTCTTTGTTTGTGTAAACTTTTGCTATTAGAGCTAGAACTTTATGCATTAAACTTTTTTTTTTTTTTAAACTGTAAACCTGAGGAAAAAAAAGTGGACTGATTTTTTTTTTTTTTTTTAAGGACGTAAAAAACCTGCACAACGTCTATTCCACAAAAGTCCTGCACCCCAGCGAGCCAAGGAATGGACTCGGGCTGTTTAACAGTGGCAGATGTGGACAATTTGGCTTCGAATAATGTTCAATTATGGCATTCATAAACACATAAAACTACATTACAAAGTCATTTATCTTTAAATGTAAAAAGCTGGTTTGGGCCATTTTGGCCTGAAATGCAATCAATCCCTCAAGTTGGAATCCAGCCCAAATGTAAACCATGTTTATGTATAAAATCTTTTATTTTCACAAGATGTGCGTGTGCGTTCATATTGCCCAGCCCCTGTAAAGACTCTGGGTTAGAGCTTATCACTATGAATTATTGGAAAACTGGAGCGTTGGTATTCAGGAAATGAACTCAGTTACAATCAGTACGAATAACGGCTTACACTATGACTCCTTCCTGCTGTTGGTGCCTTTGGAAATCCACTTTGGTTCATGCAACTTCCCAACAGTATTACCCCAACACACATACATGCTATTAAATCTCTTAGCTCCTGACACAGCCCACCCCACCCAACTCCTAACCCCCGCTCCCACCTACATGCACACATACTCCTCACTTAATGCCTAAACCAGTCTTCATGTACTCGTACACCACGTAGCTGATGCTGACAGCAGGAATCACTTTCATGAAGTTGGGTAAAATGCCACGGTACAGGCCAAAGAAGCCTTCCTTCTCCAAGATCCTTTTTGTCAGTTTGGTCATGGACACCTGCTCCAAGCCCTCCATAGATGCTAGAGGAGAAACAGTCAAAGATCAGAGTCACTCTCTCCATGTATTTTTATTTCAACTGAACATATTAAAGGATTAATCCAAACAGGAAACTACAACTTTTGAGATCCATGCAGGACGACATTAACAAGCAACACGCTGTAATACCTACATTTGTATCATACCTACAAATGCATCTCAACCTAAGTGTTTCTAGATCATTACAGTTTACTCGCAGTCTACTTGAAGTCCTGTACGTGGTATATGCATGTGCCTGTGAATATTTAGCTTAATATGCAATGGGGAAGAGTTTCCACGAAGATGTTTTGGTGTGGGAATTATAAAGTTTACTGGACAAACTGGAAAAAAATCCGGTCATCTCATTTCGGTGTTTATTTTGCACTGTAATGTTTTGGACTAGACATAGTATATGCAGTTGTGGGGTGGGGGTGTGGTCGAGCGTCAGCTGTGGATGGAGAGGAAGCGGGTCGATTTTGACCTATGTTGGATTCTATGTTTGAGTTTAACTGTGTGTGTCTGTTTGTGCTTTCAGTGCTTCCTGTAACAAACGAGAGAGAGAGAGAGAGAGAGAGAGAGAGAGAGAGAGAGAGAGAGAGAGATGCAGACAGACAGAGAGACAGAGAGACGACTAGCACAAAGATGTGTGTGCACGTGTGTGTGTGGTTGATTGATTTGAATAATGTGAGCAAATCAGAGTACACATTACAGGAGAAGCATGTAGGAAAAAATATTTGCGCACTCAGAAACCTTATTTGCGCAATTGCGAATGTACTTTGTCTAACGTGCATGTGCTTCATGTTAATATTTTTACCGGACAACGTGTCCGACAATTCTTGATTTTATCTGACATTTTGAATTTTTAAATGGTCAAAAACCAGTATTTACTGGCTAACAGAAACTCTGACATGAGGTAAATAGTCCAAGCTATATATATTATGAATATTTACCCTGGGCCTGCATGCGTGTCCGGATCAGGGCGAGAGGGTAACTGGCCAGCTGACCGCATGTGCTGGAGATGGTACCACACCCCAGCAGAACCAGTATTCCAGGGTTAGCAGACTCTGTAGCATAGCGTGACAACCAGGTATTCTTTAGGGTCTGTGTGGAGAGAGGGGATGAAAATCGGTGAGTGAGTGAGAGAGAGAGAGAGAGAGAGAGAGAGAGAGAGAGAGAGAGAACGAGAGAACGAGAGCATGAGAGAGAGAGCACGCTCAATAGAGAGAGAGAGCACGCTCAATAGAGAGAGAGAGAGCAAGAGCGTGAGAGAGAGCATGCACAAGAGAGAGAGAGAGAGAGCATGAGAGAGAGAGCACGCACAAGAGAGAGAGAGCGTGACAGAGCACGCACGAGAGAGAGAGCGAGAGAGCGAGCGAGAGCGTGAGAGAGAGCAAGCACAAGAGAGAGAGAGAGAGAGAGAGAGAGAGAGAGAGAGAGAGCAAGCGAGAGCACGCACAAGAGAGAGAGAGAGACAGAGAGTGAGAGCGTGAGAGAGAGAGCACGCATGAGAGAGAACACGCACGAGAGAGAGAGAGTGAGAGAGAGAGCACGCACGAGAGAGAGAGCGCGAGAGAGAGAGCTGTACTGGCAGCTGTTGTTGCTTGAGGTTGTGTATGTATCTGTATGATACCTACACACCAGAAGAACTACTATACTTATATCTGTTTTAATATAAAAGGTCACAAAATTTTCACATTTTTTCTTGTATTACAGTAAAATGGCTTTGGACAACAAAAGAAAGCAAAGAGGAAACAGATTCTATGAATATGCAATGTACCCAATCCCAGCATGTACCCACCCTCTTCTCCTACTGTTGCATGGCCTGAATTTCCTTATAATTAAATACAGTGGATATAAAAAGTCTACACACCCCTGTTAGAATTTAAAAAAGAAAAAGAAGTACAGGTTTTTGTAATGTAAAAAAAACAACAACAACATAAACCATGTCATCATCTTCCACCTTTAATGTGATATAGCCAACAGAATTTAAAAAAAAAAAAGACCAAAACAAATAGTATTGTTTTGGGGAAAAAGAAAAGAAAAACCAATCACCTTTAAACTGGTGTTCAAAAGTAATTATCATGCACCTCATTGTTGAAAGGTATCGCTCTGGAGAGGGGTACAAAAGGATTTACAAAACATTAGATGTACAGTACCATGACCATCAACAAACGGAGAAAATTGGGCACTAGATTTCTTGACCAAGAACAGGACATCCATCAAGAATAAACAAAAGGAGAAGAAGAAAAAAATGATCACCGAGGCTGCCAAGAAACCTACAGCAACATTCAAGGTGCTGCAGGAACATCTGGCAAGTACTGCTCACTCCCTGCAGGTGACCACAATCTCTTCTATTCTTCACATAGTCTGAGCTATGGGGTAGGGTGGCTAGATGGAAGCCCTTTCTTATGAAATACTATAAAAGCATACAGGCCCACCTAAATCACCCCCAAACCATGTGGGGAAAATGAATTATGTGGTCTGAAGAGACCAAGGTAGTATTTTTGAGCAGAATTCTAAAAGATATGCTTGGCACGAAAACAAGAGAGGTTATCACCTAAAGAAAACCATGCCCACGGTGATGCATGGTGGTGGCAGCATCATGCTATGTGGCTGCTTCTCATGCTATGTGGCTGCTCTAGTCAAGATACAGTTAAACAGGTGAAGTTGAAGAAACATTTCACCTTCTAGCACGATAACGACCCAAAGCACAAATCCAAAGCAAGTTAAAAGGAATGGCTTCAGAAGATGATGAAGTAGGAGTGGTCCAGTCAGAGACCAGATTGAAATCCTAAATAAAGCTCGCACTTTAAATGACATGAAGAATGTCATTTAAGATGAAGAACTTTAAATGACATTGACAGATCTGGAGTATTTTTGCAAAGAAGACTGGAATACAGTTTCCAAATCAATAAGTTTGTACTCTTACTCAAAAAGACTGAGTGTTGTATTACAGGCAAAAGGTGATTTAACACAGTATTAGTTCAGGGCTGTGCAGATTTATACTTATACAACCTGGTTATTATAAGTTTTCTCTTTTTCTTTCCCTAAAAGTTTTCTAGTTGTTTTTCACTTGAATTTTGTTGGTAGCTGGATCACATTTTAAAGGTGGAAAAAGATGCATCCTGGTTTAATTTTTTTTTACATCACAAAAACCTGTCATTTTAACGGGGTATGTGTAAGATATTTTATACGGACTATACCAGTTTTCTAGAGTTAGTGATCAGTAGGGTGGTCAGTGGATGTAATATACATATAACAACAACAGTGAAAGCAAAACATGTTCTCATTCAGGATAGGTGGGAAATATAGTGTCCTGAAAAAATGACCAAAGATCTAACATCTGGTCTCACACTACTGAGATAACCCGTGAGCCATTTATCACCCGAAATTAATCTGTCACATGTTTCCATCCCAAAAATCCATTCTGTTGTCAAGTTCTGTTAACTGATCTGCACAGCTACAAGTCTTAATACTAGACCTGAATACAAACACCATACAAACAGAAAATGCACCTCATAGACAGCCAGGTCTATTCCTGCATAGGGAATGATGCCCAGGATATTGGGAATGTAGCCTTTATAAAAAGCCTTCAATCCTTCTTTCCTCAGAATCTTCTTGGCACAGTCGAACATTCCTGAATATTGTCCGGTTTTCCTCAGCGTCAGTCTCGTCTTCATCACCTGAAGAAAACAAAGACTAACAAATTATCCTAAAGATTTAGGGTTAGTGTTTGTTCTTTAGAGAATTCTGATCATAAAACAAATGAAGCATAGTTCTGTTTTATGCTCCTACCTCCATAGGGTAGATGGCTGTCTGTGCTGTGGCTCCAGCCAGAGAACCTGCCATGAACCTCTCGTGGGTCTGAACTTTCCCTCCCTCTGACGTCAGCAGCTTCTTATACTAGCGGAGGGATGATCAGGGAAATCAAGGTTACGTTATTGAATTGCTGTGTAAAGACACCGACCTGGGAGTGTACCTGGGTTGTGATTATTGTTCTTACCTCAACAGAGTTATACACATTCATCCTGCATTGTTAATGGAGAACAGTGAAATGCAATAGCTGAAGTTGCTAGCTAATGCCAGATGGGCTGCTGATCTCCTCGGATTTTCACATACAACAGAGAGGTCAGAGGAAAATGGCCAGATTGGTTCGAGCTGCCAGGAAGGATAATCACTTTTTACAACTGTGATGAGCAGAAAAGCTCATGAAAATGATCTCAGTACGCACAACACATCAAACCTTGACGTGGATGAGCTACAACAGCAGAAGACCACATCCGGTTCCACTTCAATCAGCCAAGAACAAGAATCTGCAGCTATGATGGGCACAGACTCACCCAGACTAGACAGTTAAAGATTAGGATTTTTAAATTTTATTATTTATTTTTTTAAATCACCTTGTCTTTTTCCAGTCTTTTCCAGCTCTTGACCTGTATCTGCATGATTTTACACACTGTGCTGCTGCCACATGATTGGCTGACTGGATAACTGCACAAATGAGCAGGCCTACAGGTATTCCGAATAAAGTGAATGTATTTTCTCCTACAGAACATGTTTCTGGTGTGCACGACCACTGGCTTGAGTCGTTGCTTGTTCTCACACACACACATTTTGTTAAAGAAGTACAACTGACAGTAACACCATTTCTACCATCATGAACGGTGGTGCACATCATGCTCTGGGGTTTCGTTTTGGCAGGAAGAACAGAAAATCTCGTTGACAGCAAGTCAAATACATGCAAATTCTTCAGGGAGAACCTGTTCCAGTCCCTAGGGTGAAATTTTACATCCCAAGCAAAAACTACAAAGTAAAGGCTTGAAAGAAAAGGTAGTTTGAATCAAAGAAATTTGGCAGAATTGGAGAAAAATCTCTGTTGAGAAATAGAAAATGCAAAAATAAAAAGCTCACAGAGACACATCCAAATGGTAAGGGCACTTATATAGCGCTTTTTTCTTAGTGGTTCCAAAGCGCTTTGCACGGTGTCTCATTCTCGTTCACACACACACACTCACACACCAATGGTATTAGAGCTGCCATGCAAGGTGCTAGCTTGCTATCGGTAGCAACTTGGGGTTCAGTATCTTGCCCAAGGACACTTCGGCACGTGGAGTCACGTGGGCCGGAAATCGACCCGCTCTACCACCTGAGACACAGCCACCCAAGACAACACCAAGCTGTAACTGCTGCACAAGGACAATGCATGTACTGAACAATGTACTGACTCAGGTGGGTGAATACTTAATCACTTAAGCAGTTTTTCAATTTTATTTTATTTTTAAATATTTCTGGGTACATTTAAATTATTATTTCTGTACAGAGTCGCTTCAAAAACCCGTTCTGGTATGCTTCAACTTGATGTTGTAACACAGCTAAAAGTTACACATAATCACTAGAACGTGAATACTTTCTGGAGACACTGTAGCTATGTCACTCACAAACCTTCAGACAAATTTGTCCACCTGACAGTACCGGTAAGACAACTAAAAATAAAATCTTCATCTCTCACCTGCTCATATGCCATGAACTTGATGGCTGTTTCTGGAGCAATCTTCAGTACGTTGACACCATTGCCCCGCCACAAAGATGCGATACCACCCTCTTTAATCATCTGCTTGAACCCACTGATCAGACTGATTTGGTTGGATTTTGAGGCATGAACCTGTAACATGAAGCAAATGTAGCTATACACATATTCTTTACCATCAGACGCTGTCGATTTAATCAAACAGACTCAGAGGGTGTGACCAAAAGTCCCAAAACAGTGCAGAGACAATAAAAGTACCTGCATAAACACTTTCATTCGGTCCAGAGGAGCTGTTCCTGTGCGCGACACTGCCCCTGCCACCGCGCCTGCAGACAGCTGCTTCCACCACAGACCACTCGTCTTCTCCTCTTCTGTGAACTCATCTGGGATGGTGAGACTGTCGCCTATATCCAACACCTAGGGCACAATGTGCACAAACCTGTGACACTAACATGCTACTATACATTGATGGATGGGGGTCGAGATAAAATATGTATATAATTTTGCAGTGTATTTAATGAGCAATTTATTTACTTGATTTATTTGTCTCTTTCCTGGACCCCATTCGCTGTATATCTCTTAATAAACCCAAGATGAAATGATGCACATTGCCAATATGCCAGATTTACTAATCATGATCATTCCAAACGGGTTCATTTTCAAACACATCTGAGAACTTCATTCGAACAGCCAGACTGAGTTTGAGATAAAGGAGCACTCCCGTTTTTCCAGGAAAAGAAATCATGGAGTATATATACACACATACACACTATACAGCCAATTGTTTGTTGAACCCTACCATCATACCCATATGTAGTATGTTGAAGCATTACAATTTCCCCTTAACTGGAACTAAGAGGCCCAAACCTGTTCCAGCATCACAATTCCAGCATGACAAAAGGAGCTCCATGAATCATCCATGAGCTTTATCGCCAAGTATGTTCATACACACAAAGAATTTGTCTTGGCGACGGGAGGGCAAAGTGCAGAAAAAAAGGAATCTCACACAACATAAAAAAATAAGCAATAAAATGAAATAATGGTAAATGGTCTGCACTTATATAGCGCTTTATTTATTTTTTTTAACCTTAATGGCTCTACAAAGCGCTTTACACTGCGTCTTCACCCATTCACACACACACTCACACACCAATGGTACCAGAGCTGCCATGCAGTGCCATGCCATGACACGCCGCTCTACCAACTGAGCCACAGCCGCCCCATATATACTCAATACAATTACGCCCAAATATAATACTATACTAAAAACATAGCAAAAATAGACAGCATTATGTATGTACAGATATGGTATTTACACATGTACGGTTATGTGCAAATGGAAGTATAGAATGTGCTGTGTATGTTACATACAGATATGTGCAGTGAAAGTGGATTGAATGTACAGAGGTATATAATATAAGGATTAAATTACCGGTATTGTTGCATTAAACGCACAATGAAGAGACCCTGTAGGCAGTTTTAATGGTTCAGGTGGGAGGGAAAAAGCTGTTCTTGTGTCTGGCTGTCCTGCTGCTCAGTGCTCTGTAGCGCTGACCAGAAGGCAATAGTTCAAAGAGAAAGTGGGCTGGGTAAGAGGGGACCAAAGTGATTTTCTTAGCCCTTTTTCTCACTCTGGAGGTGTAAAGTTCTTGGAATTTGGCCAGGGGGGCACCAATGATTTTCTCAGCAGTCCTGACTGTCCGTTGTAGATTACTTCGGTCAGATTTGGTGGCTGAACCAAACCAGACAGCTATAGAAGTACTCAGGACAGACTCAATGACGGCTGAGTAAAACTCTATCAGCAGCTCCTGTGGCAGGTTGAGCTTCCTCAGCTGGCGAAGGAAGTACAACCTCTGCTGGGCCTTTTTCAAAATGGAGTCTATGTGAGCATCCCACTCAGGTCCTGAGAGATGGTAGTGTCCAGGAACCATTCACTCAGGTTCCTGGGTGTGTTAAGGTTGGACTGGAAGAACTCGATGTTAATTTGGGGCGTTGTTAGAGCTCTTGTGTTAAATAGAATGGTGTTATAAGACTTGCGCCCTAATCGTTCACCTTTGAACTGTGACGTTTCACCCCATCCATCTCCGAGATCGACCCACAGCCAAAGGCCAAACTCTCTATCACTATCTATCACAATACTACAGTTAGTCTTACTAATGACCACAATAACCACACCTTTAATGAATATTTAACTTTCACCTCACTGCAACGCTCATCCTAATCTCTCTGCCTGTGCCTTTATGCCACCAATGGTCTTATGAAATTGTGTAATTCTTCTGTAACACTTGCACAATCTTTGCACAGACTTAGTGCCCGTCTATAGCGGTCTATCTGAATATTTTACACAGTAAGACTGGAAGGTTTGGCTGGAAATTGAATTAAAATCATGCCTACATAATTAGAGTGGGCTCACACGAAGGTTGACTCGATGGTCTATCTACTGCATAAGAGTATTTCGGTGCACGTAAATTGCTCAAATACCATACGACACACTATTTTAAATGATAATCAAATCCTTGTAGATGCACCGCGTACAGTACAACGATGTGCTAAGTGAAGCCAATTAAACACGCTACTATCTCACACCTCTTAAAAGAAGGTCTATCCATCCTGATTTCTTTCATTCTCTTGTTCTCTCTCTCTCAGTCCTTTTCAGATTACATTCAACAGGGTTATAAAACGGCAGGTGAAGTTGCTCAGGAGGCCATTTATTCGTGTGTATTCCTCGTTCATTCCCATACTAACTGTTTCTTGGGTCCAAAGGACAAATTCGTTTTTTAAAAAAAACGACTCGTTATCTAATACTCATGCCCCATGAATGAATCTGTTTGGATCGCTCAGGGAAAGTGTGTGAGGTGCTTACAGTAGAGTGTTTCCAGTAGCGTATGATCTCCTCCAGGTCGGTGGCTGGGTTGAAGAGGAAGTGCTCCCTCCATTCATTCCACTCAACTGTCATAGTGCCATCCACGTCAATGCTGAAAGGGAAAGAACAGAGATGGAGAGATGTCCCTGTACATCTGGACATGCTTATATTCTTAAAACAATGCAATATAAAAAGTTTAACATCACCACATGTTTTATATAAGCAACACTATCACTGGAACAGACAAGGCCCTATTTTCATCAGTCATTCCTATTATACATGTTAAACACCTCACAACATAAATCATACTCAAAGCAGTAAAGTACACATAAATATTGTGAAACAATATACATGGTCAAATGTATGTGCCCCCCTTCTAACGATTGAGTTCAGGTGTTTCAGACACACCCGTTGTTAAAAGAAGCGTCTCACGGTCATTGGATGCCACCTTAACTTCTGCCCTGCTAGATCTGCCCCAGTCAACTGTAAGGGCTAGTATTGTGAAATGAAAATGTCCAGGAGCAACACCAGCTCAGCTATGAACACAGAGCGGGGCCACCGAGTGCTGAGGTTCATAGTGTGTAAAAATCACCTATCCTATGTTGCTTCGCTCACTACAGAGTTCAAAACTACCTCAGGGAGTAACATCAGAACAAGACCTGTGTGTCGGAGCCTCATGAAATCAGTTCCCCTGGCCAAGCGGGCGCACAAAAACCTAAGATCATTATGTGCAATGCGAAGCGTCGGCTGTAGGGGTGTAAAGCACATCGCCACTGGACTCTGGAGCAGTGCAAACGTGTTCTCTGGAGTGATGAATAATGCTTTACTATCTAGCAGTCAGATGGACGAATTTGGGTTTGGCAGATGCCAGGAGAACAGTGGAAACGGTTTGGTGGAGTCTTGGTGGAGGAGGGAGAACAGTCTGGGGCCGTTTCTCAGTTCCAGTGAAAGGTAATGTTAATGCTACAGCATACAAAGACATTTTAGACAGCTGTATGCTTCCAAACTTTGTGGCAAAATTATGGGGAAGGCCCTTTCTTGTTCCTGTGCACAAAGCAAGGCCCATAAACACATGGTTTGCTGTGGAGGAACTCCAGTGTCCTGCACACAGTCCTGACCTCAACCCCTCTAAAAGCATTTGGGATGAATTGGAACGTAGAGAGCGAACCAGTCCTTCTCGTCCAACACCAGTCCCTGACCTCACTAATGCTGCTTTGACTGAATGGGCACAGATTCCCACAGATGTCCTCCAAAATGTAGAAAACCTTCCCAGACGAGTGGAGGCCGTTATAATCACGAAGGTGGGGCCAACTTCATATTAAGCCCTATGGGTTGGGAATGCGATGTTCAACAAGCTCATGTAGGTGTCCACATACTATTGGGCATAGAGTGTATACGGTGGGCAGCAGGTTACTGTAGGTTACTGAAGACGAAGGTTATATACTGTGAAACTTGTTTCAAAGAAGATCTTTAGAGAACCTGGACTTTTATAACATAGTTCAAGGTGTTAAAAGTTCCCAAAAACGGAACTTTGAATATCACTTGAAATCATTTCTGCTGCGTTGTGCTCCTCCTGGACATTTGAATCTTGTCTCAAATCTCAACCTAGTTTACAACTCAATCCCAGATAATTCACTTTATATCTCTATGACTGCACATATGCTCAGGGCAATGACAGAGCGAAGATAAATAGGATTACAGGCTACAATGATGCCAACCACACAAATACGTTTTTGGCTTTTTTCTTGCCTTATTGAATCACTCAAAACATTTCCCCGCTTGCCAGTATTTGTGATTTGGGATTCGGCTTATGGCTTATCACTTACTCGAGCCCTCAAGCAGCATACACTTTCACTGAAGAGGCTGACTGAGTCGTGAGCCTCGCACTGTTACAGTGTCAGCAAAAGAGCAAAATAATAAAAAAAATCTTTTCATTTAGATTTGCACAGAATGTTTGCTAGTGGTCTTTTTTCAAGACAATGAAGCTGACACATGGAGCACTGTTACTCTGTGATAATGTTCATGAGTTTTAGTTTCATCACTACCTTTGAAGAACTTTTTCTGCTTTTTCCTTCGATATGTTCATACCCAGCTCTTTAAATGCCTGTTGAATCTCTGAGCAATCAATGCGTCCTGTGGAGAAAATGAACAGAACGGAACATATCTTAACGGATACAACAAGAGAAAAAGAAAGTACACCCTTCTTCAAGTCTTTGGTTTTTTTTATTTATTTATCAGGGCCTAAATAACAATTGTGTGGTCCTCACAAGCTTCTATAAACAAACAAATGATCTCAGGTGACAACAACAACTACAAAAAAAAAAAACAGATTTCAATATGTAGTCATTTTGTCCCAAAAAGTAAACCAACATTTAAAAACCAGATGGGAAAAAATTAAGTACACCCTTCCTACTTCCACAATCATTAAGAGCGTAATTAGCAGCCAGGTGTTACTAATGAAATGCATAAGATTAGTTAATCATTAAAAAGTGTGACTACTTCTATAAAAGCAGAACTTTTGGCAGTTTGGTGTTCTGGAGCATTCAGGTGTGTGTCTACATCGTGCCCAGAAGAAAGGACATCAGCCATGACCTCAGAGAAGCAACTGTTGCTGCTCATCTATTTGGGAAGGGTTATAAGGCCATCTCCAAACAATTCACTTGAAATTCACCGTTCTACAATGAGAAGGATTGTTTACCACTGGAGAGCCTTCAAGACAGTTGCCAACTTTCCAATGAGTGTGTCCCCCAGCAAATTCAGTCCAAGGTCAGACCATTTCATGAAAAACCCAACAGCTTAAATCTAAAATGAGACCCTCCTAGACCCTCTTCATGGATTTATCAAGCAAAAGTCCTTTAAACAATTTATTGGACATACACCCCAGACTATTTCGTAGGTACATCGATGACATCTTTTGGCATTGCTAACTGCACGGTTGAGGAGCTCCAACGTTTTATTTCCTTCTTCTCTACATTTCACCCAGCAGTGGAAAATACATAAAGTATTGCTTAAACAACAAACTCCACCTTGAAAACCACCATCTGTTCCAAACGGACAGACTCTCATATCCAATGCTCTGCAAAAATGCCATTCCTTATTCACACCTGATGAGACTTTAACACATTGGCAGTAAAAATGAAGACTTTTCTTTAGAGAAGTAAGGAAATTTTTGATTATTATTGTTATTTTTACAACTGTGGATTCTCTAAGAATATCACAGTTCATTATAGTGCTCACATTCCACTGCTAGGACCAGGAGAAATCCTTTGGTGCTCACTTATCATCCCACTAATAAAATAGTGATGGATACTATCTTTAAAACTTCTCCAGGATGCTCCAGGTTGATCCTCAGACAGCTCCCTTTTTAAGGAAGCTCCATTCATCTCCTACAGCAGGGGTTCCCAAACATGGTGTTGCTTTGTTTCCTTCAAATTTATATTCAATTCAATGATATTACTGGGAATCACATTCAGACAAGCCATGCTTAAATTAATGTGCTATTTTAGCTCATTTTGGTTCGTTTAACCCAGTTACATGTGTGTACACGCTTAAGCAACCATGTTATTGTAAGCGGTTTCCTTCCCTAAAATGTGTCTTTCACTGGATTTTGTTAGTGGCTATATCACACAAGGTGGGGGGAAAAAAGATCTGACATAAATTACTTTGGTTTCATATTTCTGCATCACAAAAACCTTCAGAAACACAAGTCCAGCTTCTTTATTATGAAGAACTGGTACGTTAAATTTACAATACACATCCTACTTATTGAAGGTTATTGGACAATACATAACATAATACAAAACATAACATTTTGGACAATGCTGTGTGTCTTTAAAGACATGCTGTAGTTTAAATGTGGTATCCATTAGATATTCTATGCATCATTTTAAATAATGGTGTAAAAGACTTGAGGCTTTGCGTTACAGGCTGGAAATTGTGTCCCTAGAGTGAACCTGGGCAGTGCCAGACACACCAATCAAATCAAATTTAAGTTAAATGTATTAAACATACCTAAAGACTATATCTTACATTTATACTATTGGACTTGCTGAACTCAAGTACAATGAACAGAGGAGCAAAAAAAAAAAAAAATTAAAGTGTTGAATCAGCTATCACGCGAGGACTGTTCGTTATGTAACTACACAAAATAATAATAAAATGTCATCTTAAAGCATGAAACAGTAATCTCTTCTCCCATTTATGATCATGTTATCATTATTTTAACAGAAATAATAATAATCTACAGGTCAAAATAAAAAAAAAAATGTTTCTAGACCTTAAATATAAAAGAATGAGACAGCTACAGGACGAGATAATCGTAGATTAATCGGCCCTACGTTTCACACACAAGTTGAACTAGCTGAATGAAAAGGTTCACGAGGAGGAGAAAAAAAAACTGCATTGAAATCTTACCGTCATTGTTTTTGTCTAGACTCTTGAAAGTCAGATTCAGCTTTTTCTCATGTTCCTTCAGGTAGTTGGAAAACTCTAAAAAGTCAAGCTGCTCGTCTTTATCTGAGTCTCCAGAAGAAACGATTTTCTGGTACAAGAGAGAAGAAGAAAAGGGAGAAAAAAAAAAAACTCGTTTAGCCTCACAGCCTTCATGTAAGAGCTTTGCTTCGATGTTTTGGAATAATTAAGTTAAGAAGAACCAGGTTTTAAACTGTGTGCCTTTGTATTTTTGTTAGGCTTCCATCAGCAGTCTTAAACGTAGCCTTTATATTAAAATACAACTCTTTAACATGCACGCTTATCCGCCTGGTCATTCATCAAGGACTGTTAAATAGTTTAAAATCGTTATTCCTGATCATTCTAACAATTAAAGTGTTTTGCAAAGAGAAAGCATCGAACACAATATTACGTTCTACTTTTCTCACACTGAAGGACATTCACTGAAAAAAAATCTTTCAAAAGCTTTTCATTGGTTGAGAACATGGCAGAATCTACTGTGCTGGATATAAATATTACAGTGCTCAAGTGAGTCCAGATGAACTTCAGTTTCATATCTTCACATATCTTACTGCTCCACTGTATATGTGAAGCAGCCTGGAAACAATCAAATTAATTTAAAAAAAATTAAACGTCAACAGAACTGACAGAATGAATCAACAATTATTTCCCTACCTACGTAAGCGCCAACAATGATCAGTGGAGAACAGAGGAGACGCAGTACCACTTTTACCTGATGTGGATGATGCTGATCAACAAAACGACAACTTCTTTCCCGTTGCAAACTTTATACAACTATAAACTGAACTTCTAAACTAGAAATCGAGCTTTCCCTCCAATTTCTACCCAATTTGGTCTTGCTAATTCCCACCCACCTAGCCAGCTCTCCTTCAATCACCTGACCACTACCAACCTGTCAGTACACTTCTTTACTGCTTCCACGCACATTTTTGCAACAGATCTCCTCTCAGAGAGGAGATGAGGTGAAGGAGAGCCATGTGTGTGTGTATCTCAAAGAGGATCTGAGGTGAAGGAGAGTCAGGTAAGTGTGTGTGTGTATCTCAGAGAGGATCTGAGGTGAAGGAGAGCCGTGTGTGTGTGTGTGTGTGTGTGTGTCTCAGAGAGGATCTGAGGTGAAGGAGAGCCAGGTGAGTGTGTGTGTGTGTGTATCTCAGAGAGGATCTCAGATGAAGGAGAGCCAGGTGAGTGTGTGTGTGTGTGTGTGTGCGTGTATCTCAGAGAGGATCTGAGGTGAAGGAGAGTCAGGTGAGTGTGTGTGTATCTCAGAGAGGATCTGAGGTGAAGGAGAGCCAGGTGAGTGCATGTGTGTGTGTATCTCAGAGAGGATCTGAGGTGAAGGAGAGTCAGGTGAGTGTGTGTGTGTGTGTGTGTGTGTGTGTGTGTGTGTGTATCTCAGAGAGGAGATGAGGTGAAGGAGAGCCAGGTGAGTGTGTGTGTGTATCTGAGAGGATCTGAGGTGAAGGAGAGCCAGGTGAGTGTGTGTGTGTGTATCTCAGAGAGGATCTGAGGTGAAGGAGAGCCAGGTGAGTGTGTGTGTGTCTCAGAGAGGATCTGAGGTGAAGGAGAGCCAGGTGAGTGTGTGTGTGTCTCAGAGAGGATCTGAGGTGAAGGAGAGCCAGGTGAGTGTGTGTGTGTCTCAGAGAGGATCTGAGGTGAAGGAGAGCCAGGTGAGTGTGTGTGTGTCTCAGAGAGGATCTGAGGTGAAGGAGAGCCAGGTGAGTGTGTGTGTGTCTCAGAGAGGATCTGAGGTGAAGGAGAGCCAGGTGAGTGTGTGTGTGTGTATCTCAGAGAGGATCTGAGGTGAAGGAGAGCCAGGTGAGTGTGTGTGTATCTCAGAGAGGATCTGAGGTGAAGGAGAGCCAGGTGAGTGTGTGTGTATCTCAGAGAGGATCTGAGGTGAAGGAGAGCCAGGTGAGTGTGTGTATCTCAGAGAGGATCTGAGGTGAAGGAGAGCCAGTTGAGTGAGTGTGTGTGTCTCAGAGCGGATTTGAGATGAAGGAGAGGGTTTGCTATAACATAGGAGGTGTGTCTTTCATTCCTGACACACCTCACCCTTCAGGTTTCACACTAATCCAGATGCCTGTCCTGCCTCGTATGCAGTTCTGGGTGCACAAGCATCAGCAGTCTCTCCTTTATTTCAGAACAGAAATGCGTATTTCATCAATCTTTATGGGGAAATATAAAATGTAGAGACTGTGACACTGATAAATATCCTACTTCCCTGGTGTGGAGGGTTTTATTGATTACTCTGCAGGCGTTATTATCCGCCAAGGCTGACTCAGTGTGCAGGGTTAATGCAGCTTTTTTGTTTCTGCTAAAGCAAGAAAAGTGAAGTCAGTTTTTCATTCCCAGTCTGAAGTCTGTTAAAGTCGAGCTGAACGCGGGCTATGATGGACGGTAGAAGGACAAATGATTGATAATAACTATGGCGCACACAGTGTGACTGAACCGAAAGTAAAGCGTAACCGTTTTTAATTTATAGTACAGGGTTTTTTAAGGAGTTTACCTGAGCCGCGTCCGACCCCAGAGAGAAGCCCATGGAGGCCAGGCCTGCCCGCAGCTCCGCAATGTCCACCTTCCCATCCTTATTCACATCCAACTTCTCGAAAAGCGCCTCGAAGCTCTTGCTCGTGCCGTCGTTCAGACACCGAGCCTCGGTGAAAAACACCTTCCTCACGGCGTGATACATTCCAACCACTATAACCAACAAGAATGTCCTGACTGAATCAAAAACACGACCGAAACAGCGGAGGGTTTGTGAAGACTGCACGCGACTCGATATAACGTCGTCAGGAGTGTCATCAATTCATCCGTTAGCTAGTTGCTAATATCTAAAAGTGTAATCTAAGGTGGATTTGTTGATTATTAAACAGCACTGTTGAGGGTAGTAAAACAGGTAGGGTTACCGTACAGCCGTGCGCGTATCTAAGGAGACAGACACACCCTACTGGATAAACAAACTCTCTTCGAGTAGCTTAAACGCTTTACTACTTCCTCCTGTGTCGGGTTACAACACCAGGCTACATTAACTCATTCACTGTTCATGTTTAACTCCAGCTGGACTTCAACAGCGGATGTTTTTGCTTTGTTTACTGGGTGAAAGTCTTAGTGATATTCTGACATCTCATGAGTCATTGAATGCCTTTGCCGTGTTTGGGGAAAAGTCCTCAATACTCTCGAGGCATATAAGCAATGTAAAAAAATAAGCGTACTTTTAATTATGAGCTGCCAAGCTGGTGTGCTGTATTTCGAGAACGTTATAGACATATAACCTCAGACTGTTTCATATTAATGTAGCCTATACACTTCTACTACTACTACTTTTACTACTTTTACTACTACTACTACTGCTGCTGCTACTATTACTACTTTTACTACTACTACTACTACTGCTGCTACTACTACTACTACTACTAATAATAATAATATTCCACTACTACTACTACTGCTACTACTACTATTATTACTACTTTAACTAATACTACTGCTACTACTACTAATAATAATAATATTCCACCACTACTGCTACTACTACTAGTACTACTAATGATAATAATATTCCACTACTACTAGTACTACTACTACTACCACTAATAATAATAATAATAATAATAATAATAATAATAATATTCCACTACTACTCTTACTAATACTATTTCTACTACTGCTTCTACTACTACTACTACTACTACTAATAATAATAATAATAATAATAATAATAATAATATTCCACTATTACTACTACTACTATTACTACTACTACTACTACTAATAATAATATTATTCCATCCATCTTCTATACCGCTTATCCTTTTCAGGGTCACGGGGAACCTGGAGCCTATCCAAGGAGGCATCTGGCACAAGGCAGGGTACACCCTGGACAGGGTGATAATAATATTCCACTACTACTATTACCACAACTACTTTTAATAAACTTCTACTGTACTATTTCTACTACTGCTTCTTCTACTACTACTACTTTTTCTACTACTACTACTTTTACTACTTCTATTACTACTACTGTTACTACTTCTACTACTTTTACTACTTCTACTTCTACTACTACTATGTTGTTGTTTACTTTATGGTTTCTGTCCCATACTGATAACATAGACTGGTAAGTCAAGTCACTGACTTTTGGATTGATCTGAAATGTGAAGTCTGGTTTTTTTTTTTTTTTTTTTTCCACTGACTGAAATAGTCATGTTATGACTCATCTGCTCCATGGCAACCTGGAAGGGCGGCTGTTTTTGGCATGCATTACTGTAGACTTGTGGTTCTATCTCAGGGGTCTCTAACATAGCCATGGACGTATCTGGTGATGACAAACCTCTAAGTAAGGCATTATAATTGTTAGGCCTAGTTGTAGTTCTAATTGATTAGTTTCATACAAACTTTAATTAACTTCAAACAAGCATAAACAATGCCACCTTGAATTGAACTTATTTCTGTGGGCGAAGAGGTCAGGAATTAAATTCTGATATGGGTCCAACTAATAAATAAAGTTGGGTCCATAAGTATTTGGACATCGACACAATTTTGGTCATTTTGCCACCGTACACCACCACAATGGATCTGGAATGAAGTAATTGAGATGTGATCGAAGTTTAGACTTATGGCTTTAATTCAAGGGGTTTAACAAAAATATTGCATTAACCATTTAGGAATTACAGCCATTTTTACAGAGTCCTTCCATTTTCACTGGCTCAAAAGTAATTGGACAGTTGACTGATAAGCCATTTCATGGCCATGTGTGGCCTGATTCCTTGTTATTTATTAACAAATTAAGGGCATAAAAGGATTGGAGTTGATTCTAAGTATTGAATTTGCATTTGGTAGCTGTTCATGGGAACTCTCAATATGCAGCCATTGAAATGTTGACGCAAGTGAAGGATGCCATTATTAGGCTGAAAAAAACAAAACAGACATATCATTCTTTCTATCATTTCTATCATTAATTCTATCATACGTCTTCAGTATCTGGTTCATCCTTAGCAGGGTCGCATTGATCCAGAGTTTATCCCAGTAACATTGGGCACAGTGTAGGAGAATTCACCCCAGATCAATGTGAACACACATTCACTCACTCGCACTTAAGGGCAATTTAGCTTAGCTAGTACGCTTACCTGTATTTTTTTTGGACAGTGGGAGGAAACTGGAGAACCTAGAGGAAGCTCAGGTGAACATGGGGAGAACATGCAAGACAGTAAACCATGCTGAGGATTAAAGCATGAACCCTGGAGTTGTGAGGCACTAGTGCTACCCACTGAACCACCATGCCACCCGCCTAAAGTTTGATGAGCTTAAATCAAAAAGGGGGACTGTGTCATTTTATTTAAACCCTGGTTGGGTGAATGGTGCCCTGTGGTGGACTGGCTTCTCTGGCATCATCTGTCATCTCACGGCACTCTGGCCAGGATGAATCAATTACTAAAGATGAATGAATGAATATACTGAAACACATTTTACCGTATACCATTCCCATTTGGGTATGTCAGTATGCTGAAGGCACAAAAGAAGGAAAAAAGAAAGAAAATTGCTGGTTCCATATAAATAATAATAATAATAATAATAATAATAATAATAATAATAATAAATTTGGGTCATTTCAGAACATTGGTTCCTCATATCATATAATGGGGGAAACTATCATTAAACTGATTAACATCTTAGAAGGAAACTAAGTAAAATAATGGGTTTGTTGACCTGTTAATTAATAAGCTATCCCAAATTGCTCTATATTACACTTTTCACTGGGATGCAGGCATTGTCCTGACATACAGTCTGTAGAATGCACTGCTGTTTATAATATAAAAATGGTCTGTACGTGTCTTGAACACATGCTCATTAAAATATATGTGAAAACTAAACAGGCAGGGAACACCTCACAGAATTATTACCTCATTATTTATAACAAGGACTGGAGCAGGATTCAAAACTTTCTTCGGATCTGCCACTAGGGAGCGTTGAACTGTCGTGAGTGCAGCATTTTGCGACACTTCCCGTTGCTTAGCGGCATTAAGTATGTTGACGCTTGCATGCTAGCTCTGTTTACGTAGACACATGTGCAGCTAGTTAGCATTTTTGTTTGAAACAAAACAACACAAAACAAAGTACAGCGAGCTTTACCTACATGTGAGCTGTAGTCAAGATGGGAAAGCCGAAAAAGAAGAGTAAGTGATCCTGAAAGTCGAAGAAAACTAGCTGGCTAGATAATGGAAGTTTTGCAGTTGTTGTTAAAGTAAATGATTAGTTCATGCTTCGCGACGTTTTTTTTTTTTAATATATTATTTTAAATGATGTAGTGGGAAGCCCTTCATTGTCACTGAATCAGTGGCTGGCTGGATGAGAATACCACTAAGTTTCATGGTTTCAATAATGACGTTACCGGTGTCTCTGACCTCATCAGGTGACCTGAGCCGGGCTGAACTGATGATGATGACGATTGCAGACGTCATCAAACAGTTGGTTGAGGCTCATGAGCAGGGGAAAGATGTCAACCTTAACAAGTAAGTGAAGTCCAAAAAATGTGGCATGCAGAGTCCTAAAATGAAATCACAAGTCAGAGTTTATTCCAAGAAGAAGGGAAGCAAACATTTCTACAGAGAATTTCTCCTGAAGAAGTAGAAGAGAGAGAATGAGAGCCTAGTGATTACATTTAGTTATATAGGACTAAACAGAGCACCTCTGGGGTTGGGGGGTTCGAATTCTGCCTCCACCCTGCGTACGTGGAGCTTGAATGTTCTCCCAGTGCTTTGGGGTTTTCCTCCGAACACTCTGGTTTCCTCCCTCAATCCAGAGACATGCATTGTAGGCTGATTGGCAGTTCTAAACTGTCCGTAGTGTGTGAATGGGTGTGTGTGTGTGAGTGTGTGTGATTGATTGTGCCCTATGATGAGTCCAGGGTCCACCCCGGTCAACCCCCCCACGCGCCTTGTGCCCGAGTCCCCTGAAATAGGCTCCAGGCTACCTGTAACCCTGTGTAAAATAAGGGGGATGGATGGATGGATGGAAATGATTGGTATAGCCAATAACACCATGTTGAATATTCATAAGACTCTCACCTTCTGCTCACATATAAAGAGGATTTTTACCAAGATGATGATAAACAAAACTGGTTCAAACAAGAACTGTTACTATATCTACATTATGCTTATTTGTTTACATTAAGATAAAGTGTTTTTGAGAAAGTAGCCATGCGTTATGTAAGGAATAACACACAACAGACTGTGCTGTTGTAAGCAAATAATGGAGCGGAGTCGCTGCTACACCCCAAACAGAAGTACATTCGTTTTGTATAACGGCACGGTCTGGAGTGTGTTATTCTGCTTATACCACATCGATTTGCCAACGATTAGAATGTTTCATTTATTAATGAGTGACACGTCACACATTTTAATGGTTGGTTGGATTTAATGTTGTGGAATGTCTGAGAAATAAGTCGATTCCTGTTCTCACTTATGCTATAGCTGCAATAAACTGTAATTCACTCTCTATCTTTCTCTCTCTCTCTCACGCTCTCTCAAAAAAAAAATGCAGATATTGTAAAAAACCAGAACGTGTAAACGCCCCTGTCATCAAGACTCTCCCATGTTGGGAAATGTTAAATAAATGTCTCCTGACATAAAGTTCACCACATCAATGATTGTATGCTTTACTTTGTTAAACAACAGCACATTATAAAAATATTTTTATTTTATTATTAGTTTTTAACTGTTTATTATTCATCTCTTCCATACAAGTCACTGTGCATGAGCTGTTGCTATAGAAACAATAATGCATTTGTCTCAGCAAAGGTAGTTAATGCAGGAATAAAGTTTTGTCACAAGCTGACACCAAATCCATCTCTATCAGTAGGTAACTAACAAAGTCTACACTCTCCTTCTAACCGAGTTAACCCAGAACCAAACGATTTGTTCCTCATTTTCAGGTTGAAGACAAAGACCTCGGCGAAATATGGCCTCTCAGCACAACCACGGCTAGTAGACATCATCGCTGCGGTGCCACCCCAGTACCGACGAGCACTCGTGCCAAAACTGAAAGCCAAACCCATTCGCACAGCCAGTGGGGTACGCTTTCCTTTTACTAGAGTTATCACACAGTTTATGACTTAATCAAAGTGTATACGGAGACTCCAGATGTTTCTGGAGACACTCCAATGTTTTTGTGGCTAATTAGCTTAATTACACAGAATAGAGAGAAATGTATATTCTAAGGTATTAAAGAAAAAAAAATCCCTTTAGGAAAAATATCCTTTGTAACAAAATGTCAAATCATTGATACCCTGAGAAATTCTTATGAACAAAATGTAACTGAACGTTTCTATTTGTATTTTACTTTTTTTTTTCTTAAGCAATCATCCATGTCCTATGACTCAGAGGCCAGATTCCTTTAGGCGTTCAGCAATGGGAAGATTAGTGAATACACAACGTAAATGAGACAGAAGTGTTGTAACGTTCATAAAATCATGCGATGGCTATAAAAATAGCTGTGTGCAAATGCCCATATCCACTGTTAGGGCAATAATAATGAAAAACAACCAGAGCTTTAATGAATCTGTCTAGAAGAGGATAGAAGGGCATTTTACCACCACACACACGACGAGGAAGCGGGTTAAAGTGGCAGCATTTCTCCAAGGATCACAGTTGGATATTTTAAATGTCTAATGTTAATATTATCAATGTTATTAATAAAATAAAGTGTCTTCTATAGAAATGACTGTTAAATATACAGCCTATCCACAGGGGGTCCTTGTGGATTGTTCGAAATATGCTCAGGGTCTGGAGCTCACAAACAGTTGGGAACCACTGGTCTAAGATTCCTTACTCTGTTTCTCCAATCCATGTTAGCGGGAAAAAAGTGACTTATATATTTACATAACTAATCTCGTGAATATTCAGGAGAGATGCATGAAGTATTAATGTTCCGGTCGGTTAAGAGGCTGATACTGGTCTCAAACACCGGTAGTGGATCGGTGTCTGTTATTTTCTGAATCCGTCCAATCATGGACGAGCTGCAACTATGTTTGCTGTGTTATTATTTATTCACTCGGATCATCTGTATCTGTCGCATTTGGTCATATCATCGCAGCATTTTTTGCACCTCCAGACAAGGTTCAAATCTTTTTTTGAGCATTTATTGAGGTTTTCGTAAGTCCAAGAACATCCAAGTTAAAAGGTCGTATTTTGAAATGAACCACTGTATATTTTCACTTCTCCGTTTAGATCGCTGTCGTTGCTGTGATGTGCAAGCCCCATCGCTGTCCTCACATCAGCTTCACAGGAAACATTTGTGTGTAAGTAGGTGTACAGTAGATATAAAAAGTTTACACACCCCTGTTAAAATGGCATGAAACCAAGATAAATCATTTCAGATGTTTTCCCACTTTTAACGTGATTAAAGCATATTCACAATTCAACAAAAAGAAAACAAAAACTTACAACAACCTGGTTATATAGGTATGCACACCCCTTAACTAATACTTTGTTAAATCACTTTTTGCTAGTAATACAGCGCTAGAGTCTAACAACTTTGATTCTTGATTTGGCGAGTTTTATTCCACTCCACTTTCCTTGCCAAGAATGCTCCAGATCTCTCTGATTGTGAGGGGATCTCCTGTACGCAGCCCTGCTCAAGTCATTCTGCAGGATTTTATGATTGGATTTAGACCTAAGCTCTGACCGGATCATTCCAAAGCATTGATCATCTTTTTCCGAAGCTGTTCCTTTGTTGATTTGGATTTGTGCTTTGAGTCGTTATCGTGCTGGAAGCCGAAATATTTTCTTCTTATCTTCAGCTACTAACAGAGGCCTGCAGGTTTTGTGCCAAAACACACTGGTATTTGGAGCGATCCCTTGGGGTCCTTGGGTCCCTTGGAGTGATTCCTTGGGGTGGGGGAAAAATCGATTCACTTAACTATCGGGATTTTTAAAAACTATTTTTTATTTCCAGCAGACGGTGAAATGTATTTGTTGTTATTTACAAGTGTTATGTGATGTCGTATCCCTTTCAACCAGACACGAGAAGTTCCGAGAGTCTCCCGCATATTGATAGCGGCTCCCTGACACCCGCAAATTTTACACAATATACCGGAAATCATTTTTTTTTGAGACAGAGTGAGCAAGAGACCAGAATATTTCTAATAGTAGACGGGCTCTGCAGACACCGAGAGAACGAGTGAGAAGACCTAGCGAGAATGACTGACTGGGAGCGTATCCTTATAGGACTAGTTAGCAGAAAGAGAGACCAATCAGTTTTCTCTGCGGGCGGGTCTTACAGTCGACCTCTCTCTCTCTCTCTCTCTCTCTCTCTCTCTCTCTCTCTCTTCAGTTCAGTGTACCACTGTAGTTCAGTAACACTGTAGTGTCCAAAAAAAATACAAAACCCACGTCACCCCAGACTACACTAAAGTGTACCCCTGCTTAATAGGGGTCAAAAATTGTTTTGCTGTTTGCAACAGCGACTTTTTGATCACCCATGGTGGGTTCAATGATTGTAAAAGACGTGTTGAGGTGAGTTTAACAGGTGTCATTTGTGTCATTAGCATAGCTAATGTTATTTAAAATAGCTGGCTAACTAACTGGCAATAAAGGAGCTACTTTATTGATGTCCTCCATGATCAGGCCAGACTCCCTGTAGACTTGCTTAAAATTGTAATAGAATAAAAACAAAAACATGAGTTGATTAAAAAAAAAGTACATATCGGTCTCATCAGACACGTTTTTCCACATGGTTTGGGGTGATTTAGTTAGGCCTGCAAAGGGCTTCCTACTAGCCACCCTACCCTACAGGCCAGGTATGAACATGAGATTGTTGTCGCATGCAGGGAATGACCAGTGCTTAGATATTCCTGCAGCTCTTTTAATGTTAAACAGCCTCATTTGAATAGTTCTAGTCGTTATTGGAAAGCACGGCTTTAAGATTTGTTCATTGGCTTTGTGTACTTCATCATTTGTCTCACTTTGACTGATTTTAGTGCTTTTTCCTGCTCATTTTAACAGATACTGTCCAGGTGGACCTGACTCTGATTTTGAATATTCGACACAGTCTTACACAGGCTATGAGGTAATGACGTGGTCTCATACTGTCCTCCATGATCATGCTTTCGAATACAGTGTGATTCTTTGTGATGTTTTGTGTCATTGTCTCTTTCCTAGCCAACGTCTATGAGGGCCATCCGAGCACGCTATGATCCCTACTTACAGACAAGACACAGGGTGGAACAGGTGAGGGACCTTCCATCTACACCGCCTTGCTATTGTTACTTATGTATGTTTGAGTACAGGCCAGTGCAAAACTTTCTATACCCTATGGACAAAGTGAAAAAATTAGTTTTTTAGCAACAACACTTTTTTTGTTTTGTTTTGGGGTTTATTAACGTCATTATCACAAGTAAGTCATTCAGAAGCAGGGATGCAGCAAATGTTCAGCAACCGAAATTATTCGGCCGAAAATGGACAAAAAAAGTGGTTCAACCACTTTTTTGGACTTTTTAAAGCACTTTGTTGTTGTAGGCGTACAGAGTCAGCTATAGGCCTAATATAGGCAGTTCAAGAAGGGGGGCTAAATATATTTTTAGTTTACTCATTTATTTATTTTAAGTTATATTGTGCTTTGTTGGTATAATGTCTGCTGGAATGTTAAATAAATATTTTTAAATTGTGGTTTTGTAAATGCTTTTTTCTTTGAAAAGCAAGACAAAATAGGCAAAATAAACGGAAAACGGTGCGTAAAACAGCGTTCGATATTCAGCCAAGTGTTTCATTATATTCGGTTTCAGCCTCAGTGCATCCGTATTCAGAAGCTATGAAGCGATGGACCTTTTGTCCATCAGTGTATTTTCAGCAAATATTTATTTCCTTTCTGATTTTTTTTCCCACTCTTCATTTTAAACACAACATATACACTTATCAGGCACTTTAAGAGGTACAATTACTTATTCATACAGTCAGCCAATCATATGGCAGCAGCACAAATGCATAAAATCTTGCAGATACAGGTCACTGGAGAGTGACCTGGAGAGCTGAAGATTGAAACATCACCTGGTCTTCAGCTCTCCAGTTTCAGTGTACCTGTGCCCATTGTAGCTTCAATTTTGGCTGACAGGACTGGAACTCAACATGGTCTTCTGCTCTTGTAGCTCATCTGCCTCAAGGTTCCATGAGTTGTGCATTCTGAGAATCTTTTCTGTTAACACTTCTGAGTGCTTATTTAAGTTATTCCTGTCTATGCAAGGTTTTTCCAATTGCAGAACTGCCACTTAGTTTTGTTGCACCATTCTGTGTAATCTCTACAGTCTGTTATGTGGGAAATTCAGCATTACATTTATGGTATTTGCCTTTATCCAGAGCGACTTACATTTATCCCATTCATACATCTGAGCAATTAAGGGCCTTGCTCAAGGGCCCAACAATGGCAGCTTGGCAGTGCTGGGATTTGAACTCGTGACCTTCTGAGCACTAGACCAACACCTTAACCACTGAGTTACCACTGCCACTACTACTGCAGGTTCTGAAATACTCAAACTCCGCCTGCCCGGCACCACCAAAGTCAATATCACCACATTTTATTCATCAGCTGAAGATTAACTGAAACTCGTGACCTATATCTGCATGAGTTAATGCATTGATTGGATAATTGCATAAAAGTGCAAGGGTGCTGGTGTTCCTATTAAAGTGAACAGTGGTATTTGCAGGAGGGATGAAGCATTTCCTTTTTTTTTTTTTTTTTAAATCTGTATTTCCACAATTGTGCTGATTTGTGCTTTTTTATGTGCTGTCATTCATGTAACAGAGAAATACAAATTATGGCCGTTACATGAATGAATTAATAATTAATTTAATTTTTTTAATTAATTAATTAAAAAATTAAATTTTAATTTTTTTTGTGTAACTGTGTGTAGCTGAAGCAGCTGGGCCACAGTGTGGATAAGGTGGAGTTTATTGTGATGGGCGGCACATTCATGGCTCTGCCTGAGGACTACAGAGATTACTTCATCCGCAACCTGCACGATGCACTGTCAGGACACACGTCCAACAACGTAGCCGAGGCCGTCAGGTACAAGTGTGCTTGTGTATGTGTGAGTGACAGAATTGGGCCACTCTCAGTACCACTCCTGACTCAGACTGTAAGGAGTTTAATGCCACCAGAGGGCATTATGTGCTGAGAATAATGGAGCAGAGTTGGCTTAGTGAATACCGAGGGGTATTTTGGAGGTGTGTTTGGATAATCCTTAGCTCTTTCACGAGTCAATAATGAGACACCAAATATCAGAATACAGCAAAGGTTTATGCACATGTTAGCGGTACTGAAACGAATGCATTCTTCTACTTTTGTGTTTGTTTGTAGTGCTCTGTAGCGTTTTAAATCTGGATTTGTCCTCGGCATGTCTTACAGATTTATTTAGAAGACTCAGTGGAGTTGAACAGTGAAATATACCATCATAGGAACGCACAAAATCTTGTAATCTACTAGCACGACACTCTTCGTTCGGTATTATCGGAAATGCGCCTTGTCATGAGGCGGGCAGATGTTGGTCAAAGGCCAAGAGGAGGCTAATTCATAGGGTTTTTGAGAGGTTGTGCTAACAAGAACAGCTGTGCTGGCTCCGAGAAAATGGAGAAAATCACAGGTTTTGTCCAAGTCCTAATAACTGACTCAGCTCATGTAGTGCTCACTTGTTGTCTGTTTCCAAGTCGTAATAAACAAATCAGTAGGAACCGAATCACCAGGACATTTTAGACACGCTACGATGGCTTAGTGATTAAAAAAAAATTTTTGAGAGAGATTTTTGTGGACAGTCTTATAACATGGATGCAGCTGCTTTGGCTTTGCTACCGTCGTATTTTACACTCATTTGACATCTGCAAGAGCTGATATAACGGACACACAATAAGCATCATGAAGTGTCAAGTTATAGATTCTAAAGAGTCCATCATTTTTCCACCAAGTCAATAAAACGTAGAATAATGAAGTCTTACAAAGCCAAAACAAATTAACTATGCTAACACTGAAAGAGTAATTGCTCCAAAGTGTCCAGAAAAATGTCTTGTAGGTAGACCGTTCCACCATTTATTTATTTTCGGTCCAGCAAATTCTCAGTGTAAAAAGAAAAAGATTTCCGAAGGTTTTTCAGTTGTAGCTCTTTTAGTTCCGGTTATTGTGTTTTGCTTTGGTTATAACAACACCAAGATGGCAGTACTGATTGATATAGTTAATATCAGGCATTAGTAACTAAAAAAAACAACAACTGGATTATGGCATCAAAACATCTGGGAGAAAATGAAGCATGTGATGGTGTGTGAGCAGGATGTACAGATATGCTTCAATTTCATGCGATTTCTCAAACAGATAATAAAAAAAATTGTGGCTTTTATTTAAAAAAAATGTATGTGTGTGTATATGTGTATATATATGTATGTATATGTGTGTGTGTGTATATATATATATATATATATATATATATATATATATATATATATATATATATATACACACATATATATACACACACACACACACACACACACACATATATATATATATATATATATATATATATATATATATATATATATATATATATATGTGTGTGTGTGTGTGTGTGTGTGTGTATATATATGTGTGTATATATTATTATATATATATATATATATATATATATATATATATATATATATATATATATATATATAATATATATACACACACACACACACACACACACACATATATATATATATATATATATATATATATATATATATATATATATATATATATATATATATATATATATATATATATATATATATATATATTATATAGTGATGCACCAATCTGATATTGGTGTTAGAGCTCATGCTAATCTGCTGGTCTGAAATGCTGGATCGTTACCAGAATTGACGTATTTTCAGATAGATCATGCATGAAAACATTGTACACACTGCAATGAAGTGTGGAGGCCTCACAGCTCTGCTATTTAATTTCCCAACAAGAGCCTGCAGATGTTCCACTGTGATACTGTCAGTATTGGATCAGTATCAATAGAGCTCGGATTTTGGTGGTGTATCAAATGGGGTTTTACATAAAGTATTATTAGATAATAAGAGCAGAGCTGCCCGCATGCACAGTTTAGTGGTAGCATTTATGATTTTTGACCTCTCGCTATCATGGGAGATGCCTGAAAACTCCTCGTTCCTAGCTAAAACAGCAGTCTGACTGAACATGATTAAATTCGCCTGGCAGAAATGGCAATTTACTAAAGGGGAAAGGACATGGGACATGAAAATGAGGCTTATATCTGCATCTAGTAGTGGTTACTTTTGCTTCATGCCTACTTTATCTAGGTGAACTTCGCCCTGTGAAGTCATGAGCCCCAGAACAGCAAGGTGAGATTGTGGTTGCTTTACCCTAGTTTGGCCACAGAGGAGCTGGTTATTGGGATCCTCGAACTTCTGCCTAGCCATTTTCTTTGTTTCCTGGAGGGGAAAAAACCCTGTGTCATCCACAAACATACACTTTCTTTTTTTTTTTTTAATCTCTGCCTGCTAGGATTTGCTTTTTATCAGTGTTTGCAACTATAGTGTATGTATCTATTGTAAGTATCTAAGCTGTCCACCAAATGCAGATCTAGGACTATCTCCTGGCCAAACCCCAGAGAATGAGGCAGTGAGTTTGCTTTAATGGCTTTATAAAAAAAGATTTAAAAAATATGTATGTATTATTTATAGGCGCCTTTCATGGTACTCAAGGACACAAGAAAAGTTTCAAGAGTAAAGTTACAAAAAAAAAGACAACAAAAAAAATCATACAGTCATAGTAGTAAGTAAAGAAAATATATTCTAAATTAAAATTTTAGATAACAGACAATAATAAAGATACTTTTTTAATACTTTATTCTATCCTGAAAAGACAAACTTGATCAGACAACATTTAAAAGAAACACAAGGAGCATGTTGCTGTGGCTGAATCTCAGATGTTGAGATAAATATCATGTACCCTATGTAGGACACAAACAAAGGGAATAGGAAGCCATTTGGGATTGCTGACTTCAAGATGGTGGATTTTACTAGGATCTTGAGAAGGAATCAAGCTAAAGTTGGGGAAAAAAAACAAACAGACTGAAGGCGCTTTTTAAAAGAGTAAAGACTTTCCCGGATTGAACATGTTTGTGCCAGTAGAGAAGTGACTACAGACAGAGACATTATTCAGGACCATTCTGGCTTTGCTCCTATGGTCCCAGGGCAAGAAGGAAAACCTCAGCATTTGGGTGTACGATAGTGTAAATAGCAACAACATGCAGGATTGCGGTTAATTTGCCAAGCATCGTCCAGTGGAAAAGAACTGTTGGGTGACATTCCACTAGGGATAGGTGATGTAGACTTAAAACTACAGTCATGTGAAAACATGAGTACACTTTTTTTAATATACATATTTGGACAAGCAAACATTTTGATCCTCTTTGAAACCGTGCCAATTAACAAAGTTGATAGACTCTATGAAAGAACACATAAAATTGACATTTTTTTTGTCATTTTCACAGTTTATTTAAACAAAAAAAAGTCAGTCACATGGAAAAAATAAGTACACCCTTACATTTATCACACCTTCAAATTAGAATCAGGTGTTGAAGATTGGGTTCCAGTGATTAGAACCTGCTTAGGAAGTGCAGGTGGAACCTGTCTTATTTATACCCCTCTCACATCTAGTGTCTGGATGTGAGATTTATACCCCTTTGCTACTGAGGTGTGTGGTGTCATCATGCCAAGATCTAAAGAGTTGTGTAAGGCCTTCAGAAAAAAGGTTGGGGATGCCTATAAGTCTGGCAAGGGATTTAAAAAGATCTCCAAATTATTTGAAGTACATCATTCCACTGTAAGGAAAATCATATACAAATGGTGCAGATTTCAAACAGCTGCTAATTTGTCCAGGACTGGCCGTCCCTGCAAATTCAGCCCAAGAGCAGACCGTCTGATGCAAAAAGAAGTCTCCAAGAACCCCAAAATTTCATCACAGGATCTCCTAGTAAGTCTTGCAGCTGTTGGTGTCAAAGTGCATGCTTCTGCAATCAGAAAGAGAAAGAGGCATGCCAGGAAGAAGCCTTTGCTGTGTAAAAAGAACATTAGAGCATATATGCCAAGACCAGGCTTTTTGGAATAATGTGCTCTGGACAGAGTTGTTTGGCCACAGTAAAAGCAGACTTGTTTGGCGGTGACCAAAGACAGCTTTTCAGGAGAAGCGCCTCATACCAACTGTGAAGCACGGTGGTGGAAATGTTATAGTTTGGGGTTGCTTCGCTGCCTCAAGGACTGGATGTGTATTCATTGATTCAACTATAAATTCTTCATCATATCAAAGAGTGCGTGAAGATAGTTGTACCAAAAGTGGACTTGTCAACAAGATAATGGTCCTAAGCAAGTTAGGGGTTAATTAAGAGAAGAGATGGGTCTTTAGCTGTTTTTTGAAGCTAGTGACAGATTTGAATGTCCAGATTGAGGTTGGAAGTTCATTCTACCACTGAGGGACAATCAGTTTCAAGGTTCTGGAAAGGGAGCTCATTACCTAACTGATTGCAGGTTGCATGAGGGAACATAAACCTCAAGGAGAGTGTCGAGCTAGTGGGGTGCTGTTCCAGACAAGATCTTGTATGTTAGCATCAAGGCGTTGAATTTGATGTGGGTGGCTACAGGAAGCCAGTGGAGGGAGATGAAGAGGGGTATGACATTTGTTCTTTTGGGCTGGTTGAAGACGAGGCGTGCTGCTGCATTCTGGATCATCTGAAGGGGTTTGATGGAGCTGGCTGGGTAGTGCATTGCAGTAGTCCAGTTTTGAGATAAGAAGAGCCTGGACTAGTAGCTGTGTAGCCTGTTCAGTGAGATAGGGTCTGATGTTCTTGATGTTGTACAGAATGAACCTACAGGACCATGCAGTTGAAGTGTGGTCTGTAAAGGTCAGGCAGTCATCAAAAGTTACCCCAAGGTTTCTGGATGTCCTGGTTGGTTTGAGTGTGGTTGAGCCGAGCTGTACGGTGAGGTTGTGGTTGATTGGGGGGCAGGTTGGGAAGACGAGAAGCTCAGTTTTTGCCAAGTTGTTCTTAAGGTGGGGTTCCCTCATCCAGTTTGAGATGTCAGACAGGTGGAGATGCGTGCTGAGACGGATGGATCTTCAGGCTGGAAGTACAAATGGAGCTGGGTGTCATCAGCATAGCAGTGATATGAGAAGCCATGAGACTGACAGGCCCCAGAGATGTAGTACAAGTAGAAAAGAACAGTGGAGCCAGAACTGGCCCCTGGGGAACCCCAGTTGTGGTTTGCTGAGTTTCAGATACCCGTCCCCTCCACTATACCTTGAAGGATCTGCCTGAGAGATAGGTTTCCACTCAGCATGGAGCCGTTCCGGTGATGCCTAGTCCGGAGAAAGTTGACAGGACGCTCTGATGGTTCACAGTGTCGAAAGCAGCAGAGAGGTCGAGTGGGATGAGGACAGATGATTTTGAGGTTGATCTTGCTAATCGTAAGGCTTCAATGACAGAAAGCAGAGCAGTCTCTGCTTGGTGTCTAGAAGGTTGTTCTGTATGAGAAAAGTGAGAGTTGATTAAAAACAGGGTTTTTAATCAGGTGAGAAGGGAAAGGGTCTAGAGGACAGGTTGTAAGACGGCTATAGAAGAGGAGTTTTGAGACATCAGTCTCAGAGAGAGAGAGAGACGAGAAGTTACAGTTGAGAGGTACGTGGAGGAGGAACCTGTCTCTGGGGATGAGAACCGGTTCCTGATTGATGTAACCTTGTTAGAAAAGAAAGTGGCGACGTCATCTGCAGTGAGAGTGGTAGGGGAAGGGGACAGAGAAAAGAGGAAAAGGTTGTGAAGAGAGTACGGGTGTAGGGAGAGCTGACAATCTTCTATTGGTAGTATGCGGCTTTAGCGGTAGAGATACTGTGGGGGGAGAGAGGAGATAAGTGTTTGGTAATTGGTTCGGTCAGTCGGATCGTTTGATTTATGCCATTTTCTTCAGTTGCCGAAAATGTCTTGGGTGATGTGCAAGCTGACCTGCAGGTCTGGGGGCAGATGTTATCAAGAGAAGATGTTCGAGTGGAACATAGCATGTCTGTTGTGGTGTTGGCAACAGACACGCAACTGAAAGAATATTGCATGGAAGTGTGGTCCAAAATTCCAGCAAACCAATGTGAGAGACTGGTGGACAATTATGCAAAACGCCTACAAGAAGTTATTTCAGTTATTTCCAAATATCGGGGGATGGGTATATGTATTTTTTTTCACATGACTGTATATCATGATATTAAATATTTTAAATATTAACATTCAACACTATCTTTTTGGCCACATCAGCGTACAGTCTTCAGAGCCGTGCAAGCACAAACATTGATACTAAAAAACTCAAACTTAATCCTGACCATCATCAAATACCAAACTTTACCATTTAAGTGGCACTAAGCATGCATTAATGGTGCCAGTGGGGCTGGTCATAGCCTTACTCACTGGGAAGGTCTGTATGGCTCTGGTTGTGTTAGGCAAACATGCCTGAGTGGTATTAGGTGTAACAGGAGGAAACCATATGGAACCAGTGTCACTGAGCATGCATTAATGGTGCCAGCCTTACTCACTGGGGATGCCTGTATGGTTTAGGTTGTGCTAGGCATGTTGGCACGGCTGAAGGACGAGTGGGGTAATCCTATGGGTACCGGAGGAGGTGTGACAGGAGGCAATGCCATAGCAGGTCAACATCTACCTCTGTAATCAAGGCTAAAAATAGAATATGAATTTTATTCACAAATTAAAATCCCAGTGAAAAGCAAACACCAATACTGATTTCATAATCTAACCCCAGGAAAAACAAATGGAAAGATTGTATCCAGACCACTTCCATATTACGGGGATTATTTCTTCTTCTTCGTCCTTGTTCTCGTTCCACGTGTGAGATGCGCATGTTTCGGTGATGACAAATTCTTCTCCTGGGGAGGAATTGTATATAACCGGTATAGCATGGAGGATATGATATGGCACTGCACTACATTCCACACAGGACTGTTGTACTGTTGATGTTGCTGCTGCTAGACTTGAACTCCAGCAGTTTATATCCTGTATCGCTCAAAAGGACCGAGACGCTGCAGAGGAATTTGGTTATAGGAAGCCATTTTACATATAAATGTAAGTTCCTTTAGAAAGTGTGGACTTGCTGCTTATCTGCATTGCTGTGCTTCAGCGTAAACTCACCTCTCTCAACTTGGTGACGTTTTCCTGAATTCAGACACGAGTGTAAAACTCAGGGCAGATGGTTTAGAGAGACCAGGACGCTACCTGTGTTGGATCAGGCATTCTAAAGTAGTGGGGCCTCCTGTCTTTTCCTTGCTCTGGCTGTAGCTGTTGGTCTCATTTGGGAAAGCTGACCACGTACATTATGTATATCGGATCGTTTTGTTTTATTGTCCGTTTTGTTTTTGTTTGTTTCGAATTCCCATTAAGTTAATTTGTCCAGAATTTAATCCACGGCATTATCCGCCTTCGATCTTTCTTCCGTACCCTTGAAAAGCCAGTATCGATCGGCCACTAGGTTAATTCCTCTTTTATCTGTGCAAAGTAGCCACGGTGTACGTGTTACCAAAATAGCGATAGATGAAGACTTGCGATTGATTGTGTGAAACTAGTCCGAGCACAGAAAAAACCCGGAGTGCTGCATGGTGCTTAGTGTACAATTAAATAGCTTTATCTCCATGCTTTTTTTTTTTGGCAGAGCTTGGAACGGGTTTGTTTTGTTTTGTTTTTTATTAAATGTTTTCTGTGGCCCTTTTACTTCATTAATGTGCGTAACACGTCTTTTTGAGTGGAAGTCGTGACTCAGACGCAGCTGTGGCATCAGATTCATAGTGATGAGAAATAATTGCTAGATGCATGCAGCTTGGCACTGTTGGCCCGAGGTTAGTTTATTACAGACATTTGTCTGTGTATTTATTTTCTAGTTGCCCATAAGTAAGTGTGTGTGTGTGTGAGATGGGGGGGTGGGGTGGGGGGGGTGTCGGTTGTAGGAGGCAGTATGTCTTCAGGATTTCTGGCCCACCACATTTTATCAGCGGGTTTGTTAAGATGACGCGATTGCAGTAATTGTTCTGGCTGCTAATCAGGCAAAGTCGAGCGAGGCGACAGTTCGATTTCAGCTGCAGACCTTATCTCTGCCGTGTGTGTGTGTGTGTGTGTGTGAGAGAGATAGACAGACAGAAATTCTATTTAACAGAGAAGGGGTGCAACAGAATGATGACAGATGACTCTTTTTTCAGATCTTATTTTGAACCATTAACATCCATATCTTGGATCTAAATAATGATTCTCAAAGATGAGGCCCGAATCATGGCAGGAGAAAGTCACGACTAATGATCGACATATGGAATAACAATCTGTCCCTAAAATCTAAGATTCGTTCCACCTCCACACTTTTTCATTATACAGTTTGAGGTCATTGACTGTCCTGCTGTCTGCAGTTTTCAGAGACGAGGGAACCTTCCGGCTTGTTTTAGCCGTGCAGTCGATTTTTTGTGTGTGTGTGCCTGTCGTCCCCCCCCCCCCCCCCCCCCCCCCACGGCATATGTCTGAAGTTTAGACACAGATTTCTGAAGTACAACTAACCAGAAATCAGATATTTTTTCAGCTAATTGAAACTTTAAGTGAATTCTAAAGTAATTGAATAAACCTGTGTGTAATAGAACCGAAAAGGTTTGCGATTTAAAATGTAATGATTTGAAAATCAGTCAAACCAACCATGAGATTTCCTGCCAGTATTTTCATTACACAAAAAATGCTAAAAAGCTTGAGAGAACATGTTGTAGTCAGTTGCCTTGATTATATCAGTACGGTTGTACTGTGTCTCTTTTTTTTGCTTTAAGGTAAATTGTGGAACAAAGCCGAACTTTTTCGATCCCCATTTCATCATTCAGAATCCAATAGAAGTACGCATAGCCACAATCAGAGGTGCTGAATGTACTGTATCTTTTCGTCAAGGTACTCGGAGCGCAGTAACACTAAGTGCGTGGGGATCACCATCGAGACGCGGCCAGACTACTGCCTGAAGAGGCACCTGAGTGACATGCTGGCGTACGGCTGCACCAGGCTGGAGATCGGCGTGCAGAGCGTTTACGAAGACGTGGCTCGTGACACCAACAGGTCAAACGTGTTTTTATTTCCTTTACAGAGTTACCGAAGTGAACTTTCACTGAGGAGGTAGATTAATTTCCGTCTCATTTGTTAGAGATTCTATCTACAGCCATCCAATAAAAGTCATTTAGTCGTTTAATGCAATCATCTGTACTTAACAGGGGGCACACGGTGCGAGCTGTGTGCGAGTCTTTTCACCTGGCTAAAGATGCAGGCTTTAAGGTGGTGTCCCACATGATGCCTGACCTGCCCAACGTGGGCATAGAGCGAGACGTGGAGCAGTTTATAGTAAGTAAATACACTACAGACCACAGCCTCATCTCTGCTATTAAAAAGGGATTATCTATTTAAAAAACGTACACAGATGACAAAAAAAAACCACAAAGCAAACGCACATGGCGTAACAAACCCTTTGTTCTAATGAACGTCACGTAAAATCTAGCGTTGCAAATTCCCGCCCATCACACGACATCACACTATGTGATTAGAGGAACGTGCTGTCTGCCCTCTTCCACATACATGATCTCACAGAGGCACACGATTGGCCAGTGTTGCTCTGATTGACGCTGGAGACAGAGTATGCCCTTCCCGCGCAGAGAGCACAGTGAATTTGGCCGCGCTTGACTCCTGGTCAGGATGGCTGTGACATTGTCAGGATCGAGCACTTGAGCTATTTCTTATACATGAGCACTTTTCCTGTTGAGGCTTAAAGCTCTGGGTTACTGATCAGAAGGTCGGGGGTTTAGGCCCCAGCACTGCCAAGCTGCCACTGTTGGGCCCTTGAGCAAGGCCCTTGAGCAAGGCCCTTAACCCTCTCTGCTCTAGGGACGCTGTATCATGGCTGACCCTGCACTCTGACCCCAACCTCCTAAAAGCATTTCACTGTGCTGTAATGTATATGTGATCAATAAAGGTTTCTCCTTCTTTATCAAGCAATAATATTTGCACTTGTAACCTGGTAAAAAGTGATGAACAAGAATAACGAGTCACTCTACAAAATTGTTGGTAGTTTCTTGATGGTGCACTTTCTGAAAATGTTATGAGTAGCGTTAGTAAAGCTAGACTAACGTATAGCAGCTACCCTATTTAACATTTTCATCATAACTATGAGCCATGAGTTCATCTCATTATTATATTACATTACATTATATAAAGGGTATAGATTATAAGAGAACAGGAAAAGATTACGTACAAATGCAACATATATGGAAAGCACTTCGATAATGCGACTAAAACAGGAATCTTAATTCGATTTGTTTACTTCGAGTATGACTTTAGCCCGACTAAGGTCATCAAAAATCACTGTTTACATGGTGGTTTCTTAATCAGAGTATCGTCTTAATCGGGTTAATATCGGATTATTGCTGTCCATGTAAACGTACTGACTGATGCAATCGTTCGCTCACCCTCCAGCGCCACTGCAGCGTGGCATCGTTGTGTCTCCTGTTCAGCAGCTTGGAAAAATAATAGGCCAAGCGTTCAGGGCTAAATAGTACATACAGTTACGTACACGCCGCTTCGTAGTTGATCATTTCAGGCTCACGTTCACTTTTAAAGAATAATGTAAAGCTCTTTAGAAGGAAATGGAAAAGGGGAAAAGATCTCAAATCTGAGTAACAGCTACTGTAGCCCACTGGAACACTTTGTAGAAATTTCTTTTGTACAAATGTTTTTATTAAAAAGCAGTCCAACTGGAAAAATAGAATTCAATTTGAATATCGAAAATCATTACAGCATGAAAAGTCAATAAAGGGAAAAGGGAATGATTTATCACCAATATGATAAATGGCTTTTTTTTTTTTTTTGGCCCAGTGACCAGAAATGGGAAATCGGCTTCAGTCCCAGACGCATCTAAAAGCAAACAAAGAAATGTTTAGAAAAGTAAAATACGTCTGAGAAGAAACAAACTCCAAAGTGATCATTGCTGAGCCGCCACGCTACTTTTGGAAAATTCCACCCCCTTGGTGCGCAGTAGGTAATTGGCACGCAGCAGGCATGACGGAGGAATGGAAATGAAGTGGCGAGTGATGCGCTGTGCCGTGGAGGGGCTGGTGGGGGACTCTTTTATGGCACTAGTCGG